>NC_056731.1:564661265-564961265 GCF_019279795.1 Protopterus annectens
TGTTCTGTTCATTTATTGAGATAATATGTGAAAGACCTTGCTTTCTAAGAATTTTTTGTTCAAATGTTTTGGGTTGTCTAGATATTTACTCAGCAGAGACTTTTGATTGTTTAAACACTTGTTTTGCTAAGGACCCAAACAGTGTGTCAAAGATATTATTTCCTTATTACAGCAACTCTGACCTTCCTTGACTCCACACTATAGGTCTAACAATTAAAAACTTTAAAGACAGTCACACATTAAGAAGACTAACACCACATGACAAATGTCTGGTGAAAGTCACTGCATGCTAATTTGATTCCCTTGAGTTCAGCATCAATACACTCGCAAGCAGTTCTGGTAAGAGAGATTGTACATTCATTTGCCAGTTTTGTATTTCTACTGTTGCTGATTGCTAGGGTGTTAATTTGTTCAGTTTGTACACTGAACCACTCTCCAGGGTGTGACCTAGCGAAAGAGACATGCAACCCTGTATAGTTGTATAATTGTGAATGCTCCCAAGTGGTAAGATACTGCAAAAGAGAGTGAGCAGGAGAGACATTGCATTTAACTGTTAACCTTTTGGCTGTCGGTAAAAGTCAAGATCAAGGTTCTTAGAAGTATACCAGCACTGTTCCTGTTGGCACCGTCCTTAACTAAGTGCAGCAGGTATGGCAAGGTGCGCTGAGGTTTAGTATAATAAATTTTGTCTTAGAACTCATACGTTTCCTGCTGTCAGAATATACCAGTTCCATTTGGCAAACATTTATTATTTTTGTGTTTCACTGGAATAAACACATATTTTAATAAAACACTACTGTGTTACCTTTTTTTGTCTCCACACTTACTACACGAACAATCGTAGATATGTACTAGTCAAAGTAAACTTAGCTGGACTTTTGACTACAGTGGCAAGTTTGTATATCCTACCAGGTACTTTGCAAACTGAATTAGCAATGATCCTATAGGACTGGCTAGTCCACAAAGAGGGTTTAATCATCTGGTCCAAGGCAGGAATATAATAATAGATTGGGGTGAGCCCCAGTCTGGGCCAAGAGCCTTCTTGAGCCCTGCTATTGGTAAATTTTTGAAAGGCTTTTCTTCAAGTGTGCGTTTAGTTGACCATCAATTTAATTTAATGAACCATGGATGTACATGTTTGCCATTAAGATTTTAAAACATTTTCAAGGATTTACAAATTTTGGTTAAGGAAGAACATACATATATATATATATATATATATATATATATATATATATATATATATATATATACACACATACATATATGTTTGATATTTTTAAAACTTTCCCATTTTCACTATCTCATATAATGCACTCAAAAAATGTTCAGTTTAATGTGGCTCTATCTTTAAAGCTGTAGAGAACTATCTTATTCTTATATTGTGGAAATTAGTGGAGCGAGGAAGTCTAGGGAGTGCTGGGCTATGGACAACACAGAAATTCTGACTTAACTCATTCTAATCCTATTTATTGGGACTTTATAAAAGATAACATAAAGCAAATGTTGAGAGTCAGGTACTTCAAGGTTAGAGAAGCCTCAGTCTGGAGGTTCTAAGCTCTTTACTCAGATCTCCCAGTAGTCCAAATGAATTGATTAGAATGATGCAAGGATGTCTGCTGTATTAAAAATAAGCATAGCAAAGAAGCAACAGATAACTTTTATCATTATAAAGTGGAATTTGCTAAAAAGGCAGTTCATTATCCAGTCTATAGATTTCACTCCTGACAGACATCAATATCTGTCAGCTGAAGGAAATTAATTAAAAAAATTAACCCTTTTCAAATGAAGTAAACAGGTCACCCTTAGACATGTTAATGGTTTCCGAGAGTGTCTATACTAATCATTACCACAAGAAGTTAAATTTGATTATTCAAGATAAGGATATAACGCAATATTTAGACTGTCTAACTTTACTATGACTAGAGGCCTATCACAGAAATAACTTTTGCATTCCTTTTATAACCAACAAAATGGTATTAATATTGTCCAAACTGCCTAATGATGATATTGTATTGAAAATATATCAGTTAGGTATAGAAGCCTTTATACAGGAATTTACACTGTTGGCCAACCAGACTTTAAGAATCAGACAAGCCCAAACTCTTGGCAATATGCAACTCTAATACAATTGCTTAAACCTAATCAGAACTCTTTTTGTGGTGGCTCTTACCACCCTAACTCTATTTTAAATCATGAATCCAAACTCTTAAATGGCACAAAGGCTGAGACCCCTTTTGTGAAACTTGATTCACCCTGATAAACAGGATTTATTAAGGACTGGACAACAGTGGACAACAGCAATTAAGGCTCAATGCACACTCATATCCTGGACTAAATGATTATTGCTCCTTGAAATGTATTTTAAAATTAAAGTCACTTTTAAGATATTTATATATATATATATATATATATGTAGATATATATATATATAGATATATATGTAGATATATATATATATATATATATATATTATATATATATTTTTATATATATATATATATATATATATACATTTTTACATCAAATAAGAATAATAATATGTTTGTGAATGAATCATGTGAATTTTTGATCATATGACTTGATATCACATGACTTTTTAGGGTGGGTTTGTGATGTCATGAACCAGGAAATGTATTTAAATGTCCTTTTGAATGTCTTTTATTTGTCTGAAGAAGTTCATTTTATTTATCTGAACAAAAATGCTCACATTAAAAGGTTTTTTAAACTATAACATAGATTATTGGATTATTTCCAGCTTCGAGGTACCTGGATTCCTGTTTTGGATTATTTGCTTGATTCTATTAGAAAGCTTAGACACAAAAAAATATTAACGGAATTAGTAGGAATTTTTTTTATTGTTATTGAAAAAAATGGGATCACCACCTGATTTCATAGAGTTAATATGTTTCATTTACATCTGCCCTGATAATCAAAAAATAGAATCGGATATAAAGTATCTTCTGAAATCATACTATTATGGGGTAAAAAGCAAGCATGCCCCATATCTCCTTTGTTATTTGCTTTGTATCTTGAACCCATAGCTGTTAGTTTAAGACAATTGGATCCTTGCTGCTCAGTCTAGGATGTCATGATGTACCTTTCACTATATGCAGATGATCTATTATTATATTTATATAAGCCAAAATTTAGTTGGGCAACTATTTGAAGAATTTGAATGATATGGCAGGGTTTCTGGCCATAAAATTAACAAGTTAAAGGACAGAGGTGTTTAAAATAAATTATGTATCATACGAAATCATATCTAACTTCTTGCCTTCTGGAAGGGCAAGAATAACTGGATATACCTTGAGGATAAATTTACAGTTAGATTTCATGAGCCTAGAGCCCTGACATTATGAGGATTTAGTAATGAAAATCCAATTTTACTGTAAATTTTGAGGAGGGCAGAATTTGGATCTTCAACAAAGGATTTTGGCTGTTACTTCCTCTGATTTTATATGCTTCCCACAATTTTCCAATAGATTCTGATAAGACAGCCTAGGTAAATTTAAATTGGACAACTTATTTCCTATAGGCAGGACAAAAGCCATGCCTCCCATGGGATTTGTTTTTGCTACTTAATAAAATAGGTATTTTATCCCTGCTGGACACAAGTATACAATGCAACCAAAATCACATTAATCCAAGGTTTGGTTTATCCAAGGTTTTCAGCTCTCAGGAAACAGATCCTCTCCAAATTGATAGGTGTTATATTGAACTTTTACAAAAAGAAAACAAAATCTATTACAGGGCAAAATCCCCAAGTTGAAATCCAAAGACCAGACTTTTAGCAAATTTGTTGAACATGCCTTAACATGTTTTACCTTAACAAGGCCTAAAATCTGCTAAAAAAATAACCATAAAATGTTTAAAAAAAATGGATGTAACTCATTCTAGATATTCAACAAGAACTGACAAAGCATCCCAATAAATAAAATCAGGAACGCATTTATTTATAGTAGAAACAGTTAGAAATTCAACTTGAGAGAGTATGATAAGTTTTGGATGAACAAAAAGTTATTGAAACTTTTGACCCATATCAAAGTTGCCTCAGTTCCTAAGGATGACACACTGGGTTAAACTGAGAATTGAAGCTAGTGGAGATTAACTCCCATTTAATGTGGCACTGTCACAGCTATAGAAAAAATACTGGGGCAAAGGCTTCAGATTCAAAATAGTTCTAGAATAAATTGTAAGAAAGTTTTAGAGATTAGTACCCTGACAGAAGAATGGGGCAGATCTTCAACTATGCCAATAAATTAAGAAAATGTATTTAGAAATTAAGTAATGGAGACTAAGAATCTAGGACTTAGAATTAGTGCTAACACACACACACACACACACACACACACACACACACACACACACACACACACACACACATATGCATATACATACACACATACAAACATACTCATTGGCACATTGTCCTCACACCTATGGGCAATGTGATGCAACACCAACTCATATACATTGTCTTTGGGATATGTGAGGAAAAAGGAATATCTGTAAAAACTTCCCATGCAGTCAGTAGGTAGAATTCCACACAAAAGTTACCCCAGCCAAAACCCAAAATGGGAAAAACAAAGGCTTTGAGGCAAGAATGCTGACTGATATATTACTGTGTTGCCCCCTTTCAAGTGTTTGCAAAATACATTTTATTCACAGAAGAATAATTCAGAATTTTGATATATTAGAGGTATATGAGTCCCTGCAACAAGAAATGAGGAGAAACATTAAACCCTGACATAAAATATAAAGTTTCTAGTTCAGTGACCTGACTATTCTGGTAATATATGGTATCTGAATGTGGGTATGTTATAATTTTACCAGCACTCTATGGGGCATAATGGACTACAATGGTTCAGTCCAAGTGATCAAACCTCTAACTATCCCTCCATAAGTAAAGTAAAACTTACCTATCCCCATATATTAAAAGTACCTTTATACAGTGGTTTTGTTTAAAAATACAGTTTTGTATTTCTTTTTCTAAGGAATCAATTTTACATTGACACCCCCTTTTTTGCAGTGTCATTATTTTGAAACGATTGTGCAGAAACATTAACAGACATATACTATGCCTGGGTATATACCCTTTTATATGTCAATTTTCATGCAGTACCTTGTTGGGCAGCCCTAGGAGTCACAGTTATGGTAACTGCTATTATTTTGCAATTGGTATGATCTTAAAAATGAATAACAGTATTAATGTGTTGGACCTCATTTATACTATAAGGATCTATAGTAAAAGTGCATTTCTTAACATTTGTTGACAACCTTCTACCAGTGCTGTAATGGTCACAAGCCAATATTGTTTGAATTGTAGATGTTCAGTGTTTTTTCTCATTGATATTTTTTTATTGCATTCAGTAGAATGTACATGTCCAGAAATCTGTTTCAGTCCATTTCAATAGCCAAGCTATAGCAACTGTTATTGTATATCACAGTTATAATTTTCTTTTCAGTATAGTTCTCTTCATAATTTAAAAATACAGAATTGTATTTGTTTAGTTTTAATTATACATTAAAATAATTGCATTACTGTGTACCCATTTGTATACAATCACTGATTTTCTAAACAAAATGTATAACCTCTACCTGCCTTAAGATATCCTATAAAAGCAGTCTTGCTGCAGTTGTGATCCAATACAGATTTTATGAACATCTTAACAATCATTGTGTTCCTGTACTAGAAGCTATTGTATAATGCTGCAAAGTCTTCTGAAAACAACTCCTCTATCCTTATAAATTACTTTGCAGAATTATTAATACTTATGCCATGATGGGAATGCTCACCTAAACGAATTGACACAGAATGACATCAGTTTCTTCATAGGAGGGGGTCTTCACTGCAAATTAGGTTTTCTTCTGTAAGTTGTAAACCCCTTAAGTGATTTTCTGAAGTGTCTCCGTGAGAGCTATTTCCAATACAGACTAATAAAATGTATATAATTGACTTGTTGCCACTATATTCAAAATAGCCTGGGGGCCCAATTATTATCTAAATACACAAGAAATTCTCAAGGGGAAAAAAGTTTTCTTATCAAGACTTTTCAATCTTGCTTCTGGCATTAAGCTATTATTGCATCTAGCATGAATGTCTATGACTTCATAAGATACTACAGTGCCAAGGAAAATGTCTAATTAATGTGTTTAGGGAGCTGCTCTCTCTTTCACCTTATAAACTTTGTTTTGATTTATTGCACTGAGAAGAGCTGATTCTGCATGAAGCAGAAAGTGAGTCCAGTGAATTTTAGAAGTAACATATAGCTGAAGGATTTAATGAGTAGAATAGCCTTCTATAACATTGTTACTTACTTATTGGACTAGCTCAAAATCTGATGCCCCAGGTGTCAGCCTTCCTTGTGTTACTCTGGCTGTAAATTTGGTAATACAAAGCCTCAATGAAAACAAAATGCTACACTTCGGTAAGGATTTGTTAGATAAAATGTAGGTCCGAAAATGATGAACAAGTAAACAATGTACTTAAATACTCCAAAGTATTGGAGATAAAATCATTATCACTGTACTAACAAGCACAACAAAATATGAGTTTGTCATATGAATTTGAATAGGATGGGGACAGTGGGGCCTATTAGTGATAAAATCGTAATCACTGCACTAACAATCACAGTAAAATAGGAGTTCAAATAGGATGGGGACAGTGGGGCCTACTGCTGATAAAATCATAATCACTGCACTAACAATCACAGTAAAATAGGAGTTTTTCAAAGATGGAATATGTGGTCCCTACTAGTGATAGTCGCAGTCACTGTACCAACAATCACAGTAAAATAGGAGTTTGTCATTGAAGGAATATGTGGTCCCTACAAGTGATAAAATCGTAATCACTGCACTAACAATCACAGTAAAATAGGAGTTTGAATAGGATGGGACAGCGGGGCCTATTAGTGATAAAATCATAATCACTGCACTAACAAACCACAGTAAAATAGGAGTTCAGATAGGATGGGGACAGTGGGGCCTACTACTGATAAAATCATAATCACTGCACTAACAATCACAGTAAAATAGGAGTTTGAATAGGATGGGGACATTGGGGCCTACTAGTGATAAAATCACAATCACTGCGCTAACAACCACAGCAAAACAGGAGTTTTCCAAAGATGGAATATGTGGTCCCTACTACTGATAAATTCACAGTCACTGTACCAACAATCACAGTAAAATAGGAGTTTGTTATTGAAGGAATATGTGGTCCCTACAAGTGATAAAATCATAATCACTACATTAACAACTACAGTAAAATAGTTTCTCAAAGATGGAATACGTAGTCCCTACTAGTGACAAAATCATAATCACTGTGCTAACAACCACAGTAGAATAGGAGTTTGTCAAAAGATGGAATATGTGGTACCTGCAAGTTACAAAATTAGAATCAGTAAGATAGGCGTTTGTAATAAGATGGGATCTGTGGGCCACCATCCCTGCACTAATAACCAAATTAAGAAAGGAGTTTGCCATAAATTCATAGATAAGAACTAGGCTAGCTGCCCTTTTGGGCCATTTTAAGCCTATCCAATTTCCCTTTAAATGTTGAGAATCAAATCCTTTATCTTATGTATGTGAGGTAAACACCTTATCCATTATGCCAACCTCTAACCCCATCCCTATCGGAAGCGATGGGATCTTTGGGCCCACCTGGTGAAAAAGTCATTACATTAACAGCAGCAACAAGACAGAAGTTTATCACTGGATGGAGTAGGTCAGGTCTGTTTATAAATATTGCTGCAGTGTCCTATGGGACAGCAGCTGAGTGCAATACAGTGGTGCTGTGTGCTGCATCACGCTAATTTTCCTACCTTGCTAATATACTGCTCAGCATAAATGCTGAAAAAAAATACTTGTGACAAAAAAATAAATAAAAATCCCTCTTTTTTCACATTAGGAAAATCCCTGTTGGCAGTGGAGTTCCCTATAATGCTGGCAAATCTCACAAATGGAAGATCTCAGGAGATATCACACTACCAGAATCACTCATTCTCATCTTATGGCAATAAAACTAGATGATATGCCTAATGACTAGAATATCTTCATTAATCACAATCAGACATAATGGCAATGCACAACAAATGTCATCTGTGCACAAAAATACACAAAGCATACTTTTGTATATAGATGATCTCTACTATGCTACACTGCCTTGTACTATAGCACATTACAGCAGTTCTGGACAATTCATAAATGTATTGTACATTTATACATTGCCACTATGGATTGTCTGTGTCTATGAATCACAATCTGAAATAGCCTCTTAAAAAACACTGTGCACAAATTGCTTTTATGCCTGTGCTCACTATGTCTATAAGTACCAGGGAATTCATTCACATACTAAACTGAACATGTTTTATGGTGAAGAAAATTATCAGGTAATAATGACAGTTGAGAAAGTGGTGAGGTCAGACATACTCTTATTTCAGAAATTCATCTTTTAGCTGTAATCAAGGTGTGTTTCCAAAAAAAAGGGAAAAAAAGATTACCATAGGAAGTTAAAATATACTGCTATAGATTGTGAACATGCTACATAACTTAACCTACCCCTCAAGAATCACACCATGTAACTGCAAATAATTTTTTATTTGTGCATTAGTATCCAACATCAAAAAACAAAACTCAATATATTCAAATCAAGTATATTGGCAGAGCAGCAAAAACAGGAAGACTTATGAGGAGAAGTTAACAGTAACTAATGGAGACGGCTATCTCTGAGTCATAGACGACTGATTCCCACACAGAGCCCCAGCTGGCACAGCTTTGAGTAATGGGTGGGCCTGACACAGCTGCAGGTAATGGGTGGGCTCTGGAGGAGCCAGTCTGAGATTGGTGGAAACAATAGGATGATGCCAGCTTGCTCAAACTAGCTGAAAGAACAATGCAGGACTCACACCTTTCTCTCTCTCTCTCTCTCACATACTGATGCCCTCTCACTTGTGAGCTGGAGGGGTACTGAAGTTTATAATTGAAAAGCAATTATCACTGGTCCAAAAAAAAATCTATTCTAAAAAATAAAAACTACTTCAGCTACAGTGATCATTCTTCATCTGAAAAATGAACACTTTCAAAGTATTAGTACATGCCTGTACCCGCTGGTTGATCCCACATATTCTGTTTGTCTAACTTATTTTGTCTGGTGCTAAAAAATATGGGTACTCAAAAGGGATGTTACTGTGGTGTCAGTTCAGTATGACATACTTTGACCGCAGTACAATTTATGAAATAGTAATAGGCAATTGATTATCAGCCTGCATGTGGTCTTGCTTCATTCCATATTGAATCACCTCCACCCCATTATGGCCACTTGACAATACACAACATTGTATACACTTGATTCCTACAGTATAAACTATGGGAGATAAGCAGTGACTAACAGCTTGATTAATGCTGACAATTATGGCACTACTTCTTCCATTATGGTATGTGAAGTCCTACCAGCGAGTGCTCACACAACACTTGATGCCTGCATTACCATAATGTGATGATAACCCCATTGTTGTTGGTATGTACAATGACTAGGATGCATCCATGATCCATTCATCCTGGCAATATACAAACACTACTGTTTAAGAGACATACAGCATGCCTTACACCATGTAGCTACTCTAGTACCTTTGTAAGGTAAGTGTGCAGTAAATGTCAGGCTTATACAATAACACTGGGTAGCGCCATTGGGTTATACAGGGCTACCTTCTGTCCTGAATATAACAGTTATGCATGTGTATTACAGCACCAGTCTGTCCTCTGTACCATTCAAGGAAATAGGGCAATGATTGTTTGCCCATGGGATGGATCATGGGTCAGGTATTTGAATCCCATTAGTTATGGGAGTGTACTAAACATAGTGTGCAAAATGTACATAGCACCCTGCAGACTGCCTCTCCTTATACCAGGGGAAGTAAAAGAAAAAATGAGAAAAATGAGAAATGTTACAAATATACATATATATATATATATATATATATATATATATATATATATATACATTCTTCATTACTAAACAAAATCTTGAAAGCTCCATATAAAATGCATGCCACTCATTTTGTTGGCTGTGTGCAGAATATCATTATCTTGCTATTACAGTGATTTACTCAATCAATAATCGTCAGTGGAGGTATTTACCACTGAAAGCTACATAGTGGAACAAATGCACAGACTTGTTGCTGGGGCAGGGAGAAGGGGGCAGAAGTTAGTACCAACACTAGCAACATGCACAGATTTTGAAAAGTCATGACTGCTGAAATGAATGAAGATGCTTGTGTCAGTAGCCTTCTGGTTGCTCTGTAATTACAGGCTCAAGGAGCTACTCCAACACTTGTGAGGAACAGAGGACTGCTTGATATGGGCTTCATCCTTGCAGTAGTTTTTTTTGTCCTCAACATTGGATGGAAGGTATTTTGGACACCATTCAGAGTATCAGTTCAGATTAAGAACAGCTCTGCAAAATCCTGGTAGGTATGTACTATACAACCCTTACCTCACTCTTAATTACTGCTGTAATACATTGGCAAATCTTTTATTTATTTAGATTTTAAGTGTGTTTTGTGTGCTATGTTTGGTATACTGGAATGATACTGAGAGCTTAAAAAATAGTTCTTCAGAGATAAAAACAAAAAAAAAATACTCTAACTTATGTTTTAATGTTTACAGTGCTTAATACAGTCATTCAAATTAGGAAACAGCAGCTGTGGATTTTGGGTTTATCTAGAAAGAAATATCACCATCTAGGACTTCTTTATTGCTTTAATAGTTATACATGAATTCACTGATATATTACTAAAAGGGCAAGTGAAAGAAAAACTTCATATCTCGTATATCTCTGTAAATTTGTAGGGACAAGGAAATGCTACACTTGATTGCAACATATTCATGTGGGCATCTTTTTGGTAGATTACTAAATCACAGTTACTTGAACTGTGTGAGCAGGAGGTAGTTTTTTATTTTATTTTTCATTTTTCCCCACTGTAGTCTGACCATGGAGTTGGCAATGGCATATATAAGTTAGGGGAGGTCTGGCTGTCCAAGGGTTTATGAGTTTTCTGAGTTATGCTTTTCAGTCCTGAAAAATGAATGAAGCTTGTCTCATCCTTGAATGTTTTGACCAAACTTAGGGAATCCACATATGTCCACTACTGAATTTGAATATTAATCTCCATTTTTCAACAGACTGAGCATGACCACTGCCGATTAAGCTTTTATATTTTTGAGTTTCCTGATTTCAAATAGTATACATGTAATATATGTAAATAATTGCAAATTGACATGATTTCTGTGTGCACTTGGGGTCTGATATGTAGTTTCTTTTTTTCCCCTCAGTTTGATGTGAGGGAATGGGGAAAGTGGGAAGTCATCAAACAGAGATTAAGAATGGATTCCTTAATATTAGGTTGATACGATTTTGGGGTAGACTGCTTTATCACTGGATCTGTCTTTAACGTATAAGAGCAAGAACGGTTTCACTGTCAGTTTTTCTGGCTGGTTTGTTACAATACTGTTTCAAAATACCTTCTGTAGGATGGAAGATTACCGGCTCTTTATGTACACTGATTTAGTTTTAATGTGTTTTTATTTCCATTGTTTAATTTGACTTGTTTTTATTTTTGTTTGTATATGCATTTGGGTGTTAGTATGACTATTATTACATTGTTATATCAGTGGCTAGGTTTCATTTCAGAATGATTAAAAAGATTTCATCAATGACTGGAAAATTACTGATTATTTGTTTTATTTTACAAGTGTTCAATGTTTTATGATAAACATTTGGTAATAGGCTGTCCCTTTTCAAATTAAATAGATATTACACAACATTTGCTTTGAAAACAGTGATATGCTGAACAGCCGGCATGCTCAAGTAATTTATCCTCTTTTGATTTTTTGTCAAGAAATAGCATGGAGGGTTTCAGCATTTTATCTGATTCTTGTGTGTATTATGATCATAAACAATCTGCCATATGCACACATGAAGTCCGAAAAGGTTCATTCAATCCAGGTAGCTGCATTTTCTGCACACTCATTTTAAATGTCATAACAAAAACAAATTAAAATGCTGCAATACAAGTAATAACTAAAACTAATCATTTGCAAGCCCCCCCCCCCCCTTTGGTGCTGCAACACACTTGGTCAGTAATTTAGATGGGTGCATGTTTTTACAAGAGTTGCTTAACACTGCACAGAATGGATTGACTATTTATTTATTTCGTATGATGAGTTAACTGAGCAAGAGCTACTTTTTTCAGCAGAGTCCCAAAGAGAAAAGCTTTATATTGTGTATGGAGTTTTTGGTAGAAACAAACAGATATTTTTAAGCAGTACTTAATATTCTATTATACAGGCACAAGTTAAAAAATAAATAAACTGAAATAATATGAGAATCAAAGGTAAGGAATAAAATGCAATAAAAAAAATTTGTAACCATGAAATGTCATAGACCACATGTGAAAAAATGGAAAAAGGTGTTGTAGATAGATGAACAGATAGATGGATCCCCCAACACAAAAAAATTTTATCTTAATAACCTGATGTAGACACAGGATATTTAATTAGATGATACACTAGCTGACTTCACTGAACATACATTACTCAAATGTCATGATTTTTGTGAAGTTCCCCTTCTGTACTGAAGCTCTTCCCCCTTGAGCTTTCGTTAATATTTTTGCTTCTTAGTGGCCAGTCATCTCACTCAAGACCTCCTTCACTGTCCATTGCAATTCTTCATACCTGGCTATCTAATCTCAGGATTCTCCTGTCCTTTCATTTTTTTAGTTATGTTCTCCTTTTTCAGAGGACATTTACAATCTCTATTATCATCATTTTGAATCTGTACAATTTTCACCCTTCTGATATAATGCTTGGGGTAGGAAGACCAGAAGCTATGTTCAGCCTTTTTCTGGGTCTCTCTCTACAAATGTGTCTTAGAATGACTAAGTCAGTGTGCCAGCCATGCAGGGTGTTACTGTATAAAATCAAATAATTTCTGACCACTTTAAATGCTTCCCACAACTGAGACAACCATTGAGAATGGTCTTGCTATAGACAACGTGTAAGTAGTAATGTTTTATTTAATAGCAAGCTTTTTAGTTTGCAGGTCAATAATTTATAAATGACCTGTGTTGACTGGAGCATTTGTATTTCATCTTGCCCTTTTGCCAGTTTGACAGTATATTTCGCATGGGGCTTAATTCTTTAAGTCCTCTAAACCTTCATCAGGGATACTTTTAGTGATGCCTGTTGTTCAGATGTTCTCTCTGCTTTCCCTGTTTTCAAAAATATCTTTCTTATCTGTAAGTGCAGGCAACCTCTTTCCAGATCTGTAATTTTCTTAGCTTGGTCTTTTATAGTTAACATAGTATCTGATAATAGTGTCTTAGCTGATGCAGATATTCTTATAACCACTGATGAATTCTCCTTGGTGATGCAGCAAGGTTTATAATCCTTTTATTTCAGGGGTTACTTTGTATATCATTTTCTTCATATCAAGCTGGGGTATCATTGCTTTTGGAAAAGAGCCCCTGTGGAAATGCAATATCTCTTTTCTCTTATCCCTACTCTGACTAAATTCTAATACTCTTAAACAGTTTTTTTATCTAAATCATCATTTATGTTTTTTTCAAATACTTTATTGAATTATCACTCGTGACATAGGCAAATTTACATTCATATAAAAGTAATGATACTAATTAACATAACACACATTTCATTTCACATATATTCCTATATATTATATAACCTAAACAGCATTAGGGTTGGGAGGGTGGCCTAATGGTTAAGGTGTTTGCCTTACAAACACAAGGTGCAGGGTTTGAGTCTCACAGGGGATAATTGGCTAGGCTTAAAATGGCTCGTAAGGGCAGTTAGCTTAGTACTAACCCATGAACCTATTACATAAATTATTCAATTACTGCTTTTTTTAAACAAGAAACAGCTTTATTAAACCATCATACATTTATACAAATGAAAACAAACCACAGCAGTTCAATCCTAGCTCCTTTACATCACAAACCATAGTGACACACTCCCAGCTGTAAGCATTACACATCATTTACAATCTACCCAATGTTTTCCAGTCAAACATTACATAGCTCATTTAAGTCCTCCCACCTTTTAAACCAAATTCCCCTCATGTATGTATTGTTCCCACAATTACCATTTTTTCCCAAGTAGTTTTTCCTACCCTTTTCTAAAGATCTAATTGCAGTTGTTTTATCTCTGTTACTATATTCACTATTTGTAGTATAGTTGGTTTATATTTTTATTTCCATTTTCTAGTAGTTGCTTTTTTGGCAGCCACTATTATTCGACACAGCAAGGCCTTACCATGCCTAGGTAATTCTGATTCTGAATACAAAAACTGAGAAAATGGAAGCTTTGTTATATGGATATGGATAATAAAATACAAACACTTAAAATTGTTTTAGTCCCTTTAGTCCTATACAAAAGTCAGGCAGATTTTTATCAACCAGAGAAGAAATTGTGGGTAGCAATTAATAAAGAACTGAAGAAGTTTATCTTGGAGGGGAAGACTGTAAGGGTCAAATGGCATAAGCTGATTCTTTCAGTAGAACAGGGTGGATTAGGTTTACCCAATTTGAAAGGGTATTTCAGAGCTACACAGTTAAGACTCCTATACAAAGCACAAGCAGAAAACTATATTTCAAAGTTGAAAGGGATGATGATGAAACAGGGGGAAGGCCAAGAAACAAGGATAGCCTGTGATTATGGAAGCAGCCCTTTAAGGAGTATAACAATAATCAGTACTTAACCAGATTTTTCACGACAATAGTGACTGCTGTTCGATCCTGAAATGCATTTGTAAATGGTGTGAAAATGTGGTTTTGTGTGTTTTTTTTACCACTACATCTTCTTTTTTGGACTGTCACCAATTAAATGTCAGAAAAAAGACTGTTGCTGTTTAGGTATGCTTGTTTATATCTCGGGTTACTGCGACTGCATTGCAATGGAACATGAGCATGCCTTATATAGTACATTGAGAAGCTTAACAGTCATGATCGCAGAAGTTAATTTTTTAAAAGAACGATGACAGTTGTCAATTTTTGTTCATTCACTTCTTGTTTATGTCTCTCTTGTGTTAAACAACACTGGACATGAAATTGTATTTTGGGGCATGCAAACCCCATGACCATTAGTCTGTGACTGTTTCTAATCTTCATAACTCCAAGGACAATGTTGATAGCGGTTGCTGTCCGATTCTGAAACATGTTTGTTCACTTGTAGTGTTCAGTGTAAACTTGCTGTAATGTATGCCGCGCATGTCTGTCTAGCCGGATTTTCAGATGACAGTATTATTCTGTCAATTAAATTTACACTTTTATGGGAAAAATGGCCATGTCATAGTAAGAATACTAAGAATTAGTACTTTACATACCCCTTTTACCATTAACATCAATATTTTTGGACCAACATAACGAATTAGGGCATGTTGGAAATCTGGTTGCGATAACACGCAAGTACCCAATAATCATATAGAATATTATATCCATACAGTAGCAGAAAGTATCCAAAGAACTAAGCTAACATGGGATTGGAGAAAGGCGATTCTGCTGATTGGGATGACTGTAATTAGGGATGTAGACAATAGGCAAGAGGGGACTGGAATTTATTGGAGAAAACTGGCAATGGAATCAAGGTACTGGGAGCAAATAACTAGAGAGGGAAAGGTAATAGAATGGAAAGACACAATTTATTTGGACTGCAGGTTAGATATTGCCCCCCTTATCAGAGATTGATATCAGAATATAAGGCAAAGAGAAAGAAATGGGGGGGTGGGTCCTAAAAAAAAGACCAACACTGGTAACATTTTTAGTAGAATTTAGAACAGAAGGTGCCATTAAAAAAGGAATAATTAGTATAGCATATAACTATTGCATGATAACTATAAGAATCAATCAGAGGAGGTTAGAAAGGATTGGGAAGAGGAACTGGAAAATCTAGAAGATTTAGGATCTTTGCCTGGATATGTTTGCATAGATATTTATATACCACAAGTAGACTCCAGAGAATTTTTCCTCAGGCAGACAGCAAATGTTGTAGGTGTGACAGGGAAGAAAGGGGTAATTGAGCACATATTTTCTGGCAGTGCGGTGAATTGGTGGACTTCAAGGATTCCCTGCAGGATGCACTGTCAGAGATGGTGGGTGGGCAGTCAGGTCTGATGAGAGAGATGGCTTTTCTGAGCTATGATACAGAATCATTATTTATGTTTTAAGAATTCATTAACAAGCCTCAAAGACAAACACATTTAAAATGATATAACATCTCAGGCTAGGCAATCTATTGATGTTAATTCCTGAAACATAAATTAGTTGCATACTTAACTTAGACCACACAGCTTTTCTACTACAAAACTAACCTTTCACGGTGGGCTCCGAGCTTGATGCCTATTTTCATGTGAAACATCTTCTGGATTATAGGTTTACAGCACTTAATCTTATAGGTTATAAGTTTACAGCACCCATAATTATTTAGGTTACAGGTTTGCAGTACCCCTAATCTTATAGGTTTACAGTACTTAATCTTATAGGTTATAGGTTTACAGCACCATTAGTCTTATAGGTTATAGGTTTACAGTATCCTTAATCTTAGAGGTTATAGGTCTTTAAAGCTTTAAAGCTTTGAAGCACCCCAACATAAGCTCTGATTACACTGCCATCCTGCTTTTGCTACCTATAAGACAGCTTTGATCAGAGAAAAACTGACAACTAAACAGCTCAGAGTCTGGCAATAGCACTCCATGAACTGCCTTCAGGACTGTTTCAATACCACCTGCTGGGAGGTCATCAAAGAAGCAGATATGCACAACCTCCAGTTAGACATAGACATTTATACTGAATCAGTTCTTGCCTACATAAATAAATGCATGGAGGATGTAACTACCATGAAAGCCATCACTGTAAGAGCTAATCAGAAGCCCTGGCTGACCAGGAATGGCTATGTGTTACTGAGGGAAAGAAACTCAGCCTTCAAGGCAAATGTCAAAGGTTAAAGGTGGCCAGGGTAAATCTGAAAAAAGGCATCAAAGAGAGAAAGAGGGAGTATGGAAGGAAAATTCAGATCTGCTTCAAAGACATGAGGGACATGAGAGCCTATGGCAGGGGATACAGCAGCTCCCAGACTATAAGAACCAAATCACCCCAATGTGATGAAAACCTGGAATTCCTAAATGAACTGAACTCCTTCTTTTGCAGATTTGAGGGGAAGAACACCACTGTGCCTTCTAAAACAAACACTGACAAAGAGTAGACAGTGCTCACCTTAAACTCCCAAGGAGGTGAGACTTCATCTTAAGAAGGTGAATCCTAGGAAGGCTGCTGGACCAGACAACATACCTGGCAAGGTTTTGAAGGGGTGTGCTGATCAGTTATATCTGGTACTGACAGACATCTTCAACGCATCCCTTGCTATGGAGAAAGTTTCCTCATGTTAGAAAGGAAACAAGTATTGTCCCACTTCCGAAAAAACCCAACCCTACCTGTCTCAATTACTTCAGGCCAGTTGCCTTAACTTCAAACATCATGAAGTGCTTTGAGAGAATTGTGAAGAAACATCTATCTGTGAGTCTATCTAAGTCCTTTGATCCACTCTAGTTTGCATACCAGGCAAATCGATCAGCTGCTGGATGCAACTGGTGGATAAGCTCATAAAACGGGGGATAAACAAGCACCTATGTAATGGACTCTGGACTTTCTGATTGGTAGACCCCAGTGGACATGCGCTGGAAACAACAACTCTCAATGCATAGTCTTGAATACTAGTGTTCCTCAAGGTTGTGTGTTGTCAGCCCTTTGCTCTTCACCTTCCTCACCCATGACTGCACTGCAAAACATAAGTCAAACCATATTATAATATTCACTGACGATACCACAGTTGTGGGTCTCATCATTGGTGGGAATAAACATAACTACAGGGATGAGGTGAACTCTTTGATTGCCTGATGTGACAGGAACAATCTGGACCTGAATATTAATAAGACCAAAGAAATAATTATGGAATTGAGGAGAAAGGCAACAGTTCACCAGCCACTCACTATCAAAGGGGAGGTAGTAGAGAAAGTCAAAACAACCAAGTTCCTGGGCCTTCATATCTGTGATGACCTCTCCTGGGCTGTTAATACCAGCCATATAGTCAAGAAGGCTCAACAGTGGCTTCACCTCCTGAGAAAACTCAAAAAGGCCAGGCTCCCACTGTCTGCTCTTACCTCTTTTTACCGGGGAGCTATAGAGGACATCCTCACTAGCAACTTCATAGCATGGTTCGGCAACTGCACAGTTGCTGAGAAGAAGAAATTAGAGAGGGTGGTGAAGGGTGGCTGAGAAAATCTTGGGCACAAATCTCCCTGCTATTCAGGAGCTTTTCTTTACAAGAGCAAGAAAGAGAACATATAAAATGCTAGCTGATTTGACCCATCAGGCCCACAACTGGTTCTTACAACTTGTGCCTGGAAGGAGGTACTGTAGCTTCCATTGTAGAACTACCAGATTCAGGAACAGTTTGTATCCTACAGCTGTAGGACTTTTTAACTGAGACACCAACTGCAATATCTGATACATTGAAGCCTCTTTTTTTTCATTTAATCCTGCTGCTGTAAACAATTACCACCAGTATTACTATTATGCAATATGATGACTATACTGCGTCATGTCTAAGGTTAACAAGTGCAATATGGTAACTAGACAAGTGCTATTCACTAGTCCCTATTTATTCTCTCTCTTAACAGTGTACGGGTTTGGTGGTGGGGATTTATGTATTATTTATCGCTGGGTAATGGGTATTGAATTTATGTAATGTGAACTACCTCTTGTATGTCATACGTGTTATTTTCTTTCTTATGTTATTCTCTGATATCGCTGTATCTATGTTATTTGCGCTGCATTTCTCTCGTGAGCTGACATTTGTAATTTCATTTAGGCTGCACTTGTGTGGTTCTAAATGACAATAACATTTCTTTAAAATTTTACAGCACTCTTAATCTTGCAGGTTTACAGTACTTAATCCTAGTTTATAGGTTTACAGCACTTAATCTTATAGGTTACAGGTTTACAGCACCCCTAATCTTACAGGTTATAGGTTTACAGTACTAAATCTTATAGGTTATAGGTTTACAGTACCCCTTATCTTGTCCAGTTTTAAATCATTCATGCTTGTTTAATAAAAACAGTAATCAGAGATAATAGCATGGAGCAAAGGGGGCAGCTGCACTGGGTGCAGAGTGTTAGGGGGTGCTAACTGGTCTTCGGTGTTACTCGTATGATATAAACTCTAGCTGCTGCTTTTTTGGGTCTTTTGCACCTCCACAAAAAAAACAGATAGCTACACAACTGACAGTAGTGATATTTTAAGATTTATTTGCCAATTTGCATTCTTTTCAAATGGATGTATGAATGAGTCATCTGCGTTTCAGTAGATAGCTTGGTGCTGAAAAGCTTGATGGTGACAGAGCGCTCATGTTTTTTTCAGTTTAAAGTTATTTTAATTTGAATGTTCTATTCCTCACAGGTATATTTCAGTTGGTAAAATTGGTATGTTTATTTTTCAGAAATTTAGTGTGAAATAAAAATAGAACAGAAAGTGGATAAGTGCCAGTGAATGCAGTATTCAGCCATTCATGTGAAAGTTACCTAAGAGACGCTCTTATTATGAATCACTGCTGAGTTGCTGTGTGACTGACAGTAGGGCAGACTACAATGGAAATAACTTGATTATTTCTGCTCTTGGATTGCTGTAGCCTCTTATGGCAATAAGGTAAGCAAAATATTCCTGGCAATGCATAACCACTTGTATTACATTAAAAAAGC
This sequence comes from Protopterus annectens, assembly GCF_019279795.1. NCBI lineage: Eukaryota > Metazoa > Chordata > Ceratodontiformes > Protopteridae > Protopterus > Protopterus annectens. The sequence goes on from NC_056731.1 coordinate 564,681,092, forward strand.
ATAAACGCATATGTAAGTATCGTGCAAGAGCATTTTTATGTGAAAGTTGCTCTGTCACACCACATTAATACACTGCTCTTTGTTTCTACTGTCTGTATCCCATACCCATAACAAAGACATGCAATCTTGCTTTCAGTTTATCTGCCAAACAAAATGTCTTACTTTCAGGATACCATTCTTTGTCAGTTGAAAAAGATAATAATATATCACGGGAAAGTATAGATGCACATGCAACCTTTTTTTCTAAAAATAATCTGTAAAAGATAAGTACTTAGTAAGTATACTAAGGCAACCTATAACACTACTTTAGCAATTTTCTACAGCATGGTTCTAGTCTACGGGTTAGTCCTTAATCTGCTTTCCCTTTCACTGACGGTACAACACATCATGACGTATTCATTGTTTTCTAGCGGGCTGCCAATGATAACTCATCTTATATACTTACTCATACATAAAACTAGGTCTATAATTCCGTTTCTTTCAGTTTCTGATATATTCTGCAGAACCCCCAGTCTGATCACAACCACCAGACCACCCTGACTACACTCTACACTTGGTAGTTGTATGCAGACATCTGTTTCAGTAGCTTCAAGCTCAGTAATTGTACTTCAGCTGCTGGCTGACCTTGACCTTTACAGCACGGTCAGGACTGACATTAGCATGCATTCTGCTGAGGTATTATGAGAATGGTAGTGTTCTGAAAGTGGGAGAGTTATAAATAAAGGGAAGGGATGCAAGTAACACAGCCCATCAAACAGGAGCAGTCATACAGTCTGACGCTTCTCTGTCACAGAAAATGCTGTCAGCTCATACCGTTATCAAACTTTATATCCTTTGCATCAGTCTCTTCAAGGCTAAGTCATTCAGTAATATACATCTCACCTACAATGAAAGAGGGTTAGGACAATGATATCCATAGAACTACTGCCTGGGTGGTTTCTATCTAGAAAAGTATGCAATAAGATAAAGATTACAACAAGCAGCATGCGTTTTCAAGAGTTCTCATCCTGTATCATTTTAATTAAATGTGTTCATTTGTTATGAAAGTAAATAAGCTGTTTATCCTGGATCATTTTTAGCCATGACCCAGACTACCAAGACAAGTGAAAAGACAATACAAGTGGAGAGTTTAGCATACCCATTCAAGCAGCATGTTTTGAGAGGTGACAGGAGAATGGAATAAACAAATAATACCATGCAGGCATGTGGAGAAAATACTCCACATAGCCATTCAGCGAACATGAGGACTGAACCCTTCAGCATGGATGTGAATGGCAGATTTCTTATAATGCTTTCAGTTGCCTTCATTCAAAAATGGTGTTCACTTATATTGGACAATTTTGCCAACGCACATAATTTACAATATCATTGCAGCAGTAATTAAACGCATTATATTTTAGACACAGGTTGGGCTGTTGTTTCCTACCATCATTTCAGGACATTTCTGAAAAATAACTTTGACACTGCTCCCATTTATGGAATTTTGTAATTACAAAACATCCATTGTACTTTGAAATAAAAAGACATGCACAAAATTAAGACAGCTGTAGCATAACTAATACATACCTGGTTATTGTGAAGTCAGCAAGCATACAACATTCTGCATAATTACTGAGGCACAAAGCAAACATTATATAAACTGCTAAGAGTGGATTCAAACGTTAAGTAAAACTCAGAGTACCAACAGATCTCTCTCTCTCTCTCTCTCTCTCTCTCGCTGTCTATCTCTGTTTCTCTCATGCACACCATTGTTATTTTAGTTGTATTTCTAGTATACCAAACACAATGAAATGAGATTGTTACAGCTTGCCATTTTTTTCATCTTTTGTTTCTTTGTAAGAAGCACACATACATACACATACAAACACATGCAAATGCACATTTTGCCTATTTAAATTTGTTGCAGTAAGCATTGCTCTAGTATCTACGAAATATCTTGATATGTTTATATTGTTTATTTATTTGTGTTTGTAACTGGGGAGTGTTTGCTTCAAACCACCATTTCATGAGAATTCTGATAAATAACTTTGACTTTGTTTTTTTCATTTATGGAATTTTATAATTACAAAACATCCATTGTGCTCTGAAATAAAAACACATTCACAAAAGTAAGACACTTGTGCCAAAAGTAATAGGTACTTGGTTGTTGTGGTCAGGAATCATACAACATTTTGGATATTTACTGAGGCATGAAGCAAACTTTACATAAAGTGCTAGCTATAGAAACTGAAAAATCTTTAGGTAAAACTCAAAAATACCAGCAGATCTTTCTCTGTCTCTCTCTCTCTCTCTCTCTCTCTCTCTCTCTCACACACACACACACACACACACACACACACACACACACACACACAGACACACACACACACACACACACACACACACACACACACACACACACACACACACACACACACACACATGTTTTGCCTATATAAATTAGTTGCAGTGAGGCTTGCACTAGTATCTATGTAACAGCTCAATATGTTTTAACCTGTTTTTTATTTAATTTATTTATTTGTGTTTGTTGACTGTGGGTTGGCTGGTCCAAAGACCCTTTTCAATCATGACCAGCATACTGAAGCAAAAACAGCTTATACATTAATAATACAAAGCACATAAAATACATTGAAATGCAAAATCAGAAAAACATTAACAAAAGCGTGCAAATAAGCAACTTAAATAATTTCATAAGTTCATAAGTTAGACAGTTTTTAGGTCAAAAGAGCATTGAGGAACACTGAATCTACCATATCTGGACCATACACTAAGTTTCTGACCCAAATGCCCAAATTATGATTAAATTCATTCAAATTACTTGGCATACTGACCTATATAGGAAACCTTAATATTATAAAGGACCGTCCAAACATAGTCTTAAATGAATTCATGTTCAAATGAAATTTGCTGTTTCGAAGTGAGGCATGCCATAATGTGTAACCATATCATCTGCAGTGTCACATCCTCATTGGGGGTTGTGCTTACTTCAAAGATACAAAGTACAAGGTTTGATTCTCACCTTTACACTGGACATTGGCTGTGCTTAAAATAGCCTTACCTATATACAATGAAATATCATTTATGCTAATTTTAATTTACTTCTAATATAGCAATAATGCAATGTATATAATTTTAGCTGTCTGCATCTTTCTAAATAGCTCATGTTACTAGTGATTAGTATGTTCATGGTAAGTCTCCTCTGCACAATTTCTAGTCTTCTCAGTTGAGCCTTGGTGTAGAGGCAGAAGATATTACCATAGTGAAGTGCAGTGTTTATACATGTTGTGTATTATGCTGTCACCCAAACACAATCCCTGGGGATAAGATTATTTTTAGCATAACACCTAGTTGTTTCATAGGATCATAGGAGTTTGCTAGGCTAATGGCGCTAGGGCCCTTACAAGACTAGCCATGAGTTTATCCCCCCAAAAAAGCCTCAGTCAGCACCTATCACCCCTGACAATGAAGGACACAGCTGTAACCCCTGGGATGAATTTGTGGTTTCCCAACCACTCATCAAGGTTGCGTTTGAAGAGGGTCAGTGAGATACTCTGTTTGATGTGTATGGGAAGTATATTCCAGAGAAGGAGCAGTCTGTGGGAGACAAGCCTGTCTCTCCAGCAGGTTTTGTTAATGTCACATATTAGGTTAAGGCATTTTGAGCAGGTAGTGCATGAGGAGTTAGACTTATGAATATGGAGCAACTCTAGTAGGGCAGGGTCCGAGATTGCCTTGCAGGTGAGACACAGATCACCCCTGAGCAATCTGTACAATACTGAGTAGAGTGACAGTGATTTGAGCCTGTCTGCATAGGACAGGTGTTGGAGGTCATGGATTCTCTTTGTAAGGTATTTCAGTGGCCTTTCCAGTTGGTGCAGATGCTTGGAGAGGTATATCCCAAACGGGGCGTTATACTCAATTATTGGTCTAATGAGGGAGGAGTATAGAGAGGTAATAACCTCATTTTTTCTAGATGCAATACCTTTACTTATGAGATGAACCAAGTAAAAGACTTTTCTGACCACTGCCGCTACATGATGGTCGAATGTAAGGTTGTTATCAACCTGAGTGCCCAGGTCTCTTACCACAGGTTGTATGCTTAGGGGGATGCCATTGATGTGGTAATCAGTAGGGGTCATGTTTTTCCGAATGGTATGATGATACATTTTATTTTGCATTTAGACTGAGGCCATGACTTTGGCACCAGTCATTAGTTGCTGGGAGACCCTGTTGTTGTATGTTAATATCATTTGCGGAGTCAGTGACAGCACTCATCTTACAGTCATCAGCAAACTTGGTCAGCAACAGGCCTTTTATCTTTGCCTGTACCTCGGAGAAATAGATCCCAAACAATAGGGGGTCCCAGGACAGATTCCTGGGGAACTCCATTAGTGACAGGTCTGCTATTGGAGGTGGAGGTGCCTATTTTGACTTTGAGGGTCCTGTTGGTGAGCCAGTTTGCCACCCACCTGATGAGATAGGGATTTGTGCCAAGTTGTGTTAGCTTTCTGATGTTGCCTGAGTTGGGGATTGTTTCAAAGGCCTTGACCAAATCAAGGTAAGCTGTATGTACTGACTTTCACTCATCCAGGGCCTTGGTGACAGTCTCAAAGAAGTCAACCAGGTTCAACAGGCAAGATCAACCCTTGACAAATCTTTTTTCAAAACAGGTTTATTGTTTTAACATACAAGAGAAATATCATAACAATTTTATACAAGTAATTAATAATAGATATGATTATAACATTCAACAAAACAACTAAAGTATTTACAAAGACATCCACTACAATCAGATCAATTAATTAAACTAAAATACCATGCTATTGAAATTAGGATTTTTTTAAGAAATTTTGTAAATTATCCCATACAATATAATAAGATGTTTTTCTAGTTGTTCTTGACCTAATTGTGTTTATTTCCATATGGCACACTATATTCATAACATTTTTAAATTCATTGAACGAAGGAGGTGTATCTGAAATCCAATTTCTGGTTATTATTTTCCTAGCCACTGCTAGAATAGACCATAACAAGGGAAGCTTAACCTTTTTAACACTTTGAGGTACATGTGTGTTGAATAATATAAGAGATTTAGAAATAATGAAATTATCTGTAAAAGAGCCTGCAAAAATTCATTAATTGACTTCCAGTATTCTTTCAATTTTATACAGTCATAAAACATATGAGCCCAGTCAGCATTAATTTCTACATTACATCTCTTACATAGATTATCTTTATTATTTATTTTATTCATCATCAAAGGTGTATAAAAAGATCTATGTAAAAATTTCCATGTATAAAGTCTCCAGACAATGGAAGACGTAGTTCTATAGGCAGATTCCAATATATATTGTTTATCTTGTTGATTTGGTGGGTCCCCATTAATAGAAGTGAAATAATTCCAGTATGTATCTACATTGTAAAAAGTTTCTTGTCTGATAATTTTATGTATGTATGAAAGTTTACCTTTATCAGAAACTTTATGTTGTAAATTTAATATCAAGTAATCAATCAGTGTTGGAATAGATTCTTTAACTGTTATAGACATTAGATCTATTTTATTAATGAGATGTTGTCTAAAGGTCTGAACCTCTAACCAGCAAGTTTCTCTTAGATCAAATTCTTGTTTTAAGAAATCTAGATTTTTAACTTTATTATCAGATATCAACTGATACCAGTACTTTAGATCATTATCTATAGCTAAATGAGTTCCTTCAGAAGTAGATGACAAAAGCATACCCTGAGTATACATTATAGGGAATATAATAAAATTCCATTCCCTATACTTAGGGTGCATGAATATAAAGTTACGATAGCTAATAATAATATGTAATGGGTAACAAACCATATGTTTAGGTGTAATAGGTGAAGTACAAAATTCCTTTAGTAACCATAACATGGAGTTATTTACAATCATATTTTTATGTGTTAAGGAGGTTTTCATGAAGTGCATACTAATTAGCTCCCAATAATCTTTCCATTTTGCGACATATGACTGATCTATTAATAAAGTAATAACTTTTACAATAGAAGAGATAGTATATAAATTAAAGTCTGGAAAAGAAATACCCCCTTGAGACCAGCTATTAGTATGTTTCTTTAATGCAATCCTAGGTCTATTAGGTGCCCATAGGAAATTTAACATTAGTGTAGTCAGTTTCTTGATAATTATTTTTGTAGGTGGAAGTATTATTGATTGTATTAAGTATAAAATCTTGGGGAATATTATCATTTTAATAATTGTAAGTCTCTCCTCCATAGTAAAAACATATTATTCCAGGTATTAAAAAGATTTTGTATATTAAGAAAACAGGTATTATAATTATTATATATAATAGATTTAATATCTTTAGATAGTATTATACCTAAATAAGTTATCTGACCTGAATTGGGTACATATTTAGTAAAATCACTAATGAGAATATTTTTTCGTGTATATATAGGTAGTATTTTAGTTTTTCTTCATTGAATATTAAACCAGAAATACTTTTAAAATTCATCATTTTATCAAATAGAGACTGCATAGAAGAATTAGATCCTGCTGATGTAATTAGAACATCATCTGCAAAAAGTTGAATTTTGGATGTTGTATTTTCATCTATTTCAAAACCCTCTATGTCAGTACTGTTTCTGATCAAATTAGCCCAAGGCTCCATTACTAAAGTGAATAATAGTGGAGAAAGTGGACATCCTTGTTTTGTACCTTTAAAAATGGGTATTTTTTGTGAAACATATGTTCCTACCTTAATATAAGCCAATGTTCCTTTGTATAAATGCTCAATTAGATTTACAAATACATCTGAGAGGTTTGTGCACTTCAGTAAGGTAAACAGATAGTCCCAACTTACTGAATCAAATGCTGAACTTATATCAAGACTAATAAGTGTTAAATCTTTCTTTTTCAAAATTTTGCAAAATCAATTAATGTTAAAGTTCTTCTTATATTATCAAAAGTATTTCTATTTACAATGAAGCCTGTCTGATCTATATCTATAATGCCGGGGATGATTGTCTTCAATCTATCAGCAAAAATACTCATAAACATTTTATAATCAACATTAAGTAATGAGATGGGCCGATATGAAGTACATCTAGTTGGATCTTTATTAGGTTTTAAAATTGGCGAAATAAATGTATATTGCCAAGATGGGGGGGTTATTAACTCAGTTTGGGCCAAAATAAAAACCTTATGTATTAATGAATATGTATTTTTAGAAAGGATTTTATATATCTCTGGTATAATACCATCATTACCCGGTGCTTTGTTTGATATAAGCTTATTTATTTGTGTAATAACCTCTGTATATGAAATACTTTTGTCCAATAGTTTAATCTGTTGTTTATTAAGCTTTTTATTCATGTTTGTGGTTATAAAGTCCTTTATTTTATCTTTAGGTTCCATGTTAATGTTATTATGGTTAATTTTGTGAAAGTGATTTCTAAATTCATCTAGTATTTCTGGTATACTAGAAACATTCTTCTTTTTCCTTAGAGAAAAGATTTCTTTGATATGGTTTTGTTTATTCAACCTTTTTGTTTTATTTTTAAGTCTATGTAAGTATTTGGGGCTTATTGAATAAGACAAAAACTTGTATTTCTCTAAAGTTATTTTAACTTTATGAGTTAAAATTTCTTTGTATTTCTCATTTAGTTTGTTTATTTCTTCAATAACTTTCTTGTCCATAATATTTTCTTTATTATTATGTTTATAAGAGTCTAATTTACTTTGAATATCTAACAATTCCTTTATCCCAAGATTTCCTTTTATTATTATACCATCTGATACTTTGTCCATATAGATATGATTTTAAGGCATCCCAAACATAGACAATGGAGACTTCAGGAGTATTATTTATGTCTAAAAAATGTTTTACTTCTGAAAGTATATATTCTTTATAGTCTTTTAGTTGAGTTAAGTATACTGGTATCCTTTTGATCTGAACATTATGAGTTTTTTATCATGAATTCAAAAACAATTGAATTATGATCAGATATAGGACATGAAATGATTTTGGAATTAATTAAATCTGTTACCATCTGGTTAGAAATAAAGACCCTATCTATTTTTGAATAAGTTTTGTATCTGTTAGATTCAAAATCATTACCATACACATTTTTTTCTATCTGATTATTAATATCATTCAAATGATAAGAATTAGCAAAATCATTTAAATGTTTTGCATTAGATGTAATTCTTCTTCTCCTGTAGTGGTAGTATCACTTTCATGTAGTATACAATTAAAGTCACCAGCTAAAATAATATCTCCTATAGAGAATGATATGATCTTATCAAGATGATGTTTCACTGTATTAATACCAATTCCAGGTATCCAATATACATTAATTAAAGTGTAAGTCTTCCCATTAATTTGTATTGTAACCATACAAAACATTCCTTTGTCATCCTGATAAGACTTAATGGTTTTAGGAATGGGCATACTTTTATTCCATAAAATAGCCACTCCTCTTTTTTTATAATAAAACAAATCACTGGAACCACCACGAATAAATAAAACCAGACAATTTATTTGGAGAACGGAAACAAGCGCTTTCACGCACTTAGCTAGTGCGCTTCATCAGGTTACATTAAACAAAGTTAATCCTTGTCCTTATATACTGAGCATACGCCCTAATTAGCAGCTAATTAGAGCAATCAAAAATTTTTTAAGAACACAGTAACAAAATTCATCATAATTTAAAAACAATTATATTGTAGATACCTATTCTACACAAAACAAGCTTAATCAGTAAATAAAAGATAACATGTATTTACTTGGCATAAAAATAATAATTCTTCCTCATACTCACATACAATTAGGAATGCCTCTACATCCAAAAAATATAAAATATTCAATATAAGTATATACAGCATCAGGAACTAAGCAGTAAAGACCCCTCAATTCATGCCTGCCATATTTAAACTCATTCCAATGGCCACATATATAGTTTAAATTAATACAAGCATAATTCAAATAACCAAACTGTATCATATTAATAAAACGATAAATGAAGGAAGAGGAGGGAGGGGAGAGGGGAGAAAAGAGGGGGGGGAAGGGGGAAGGAAAAAGGAGAGGGGAAGGGAAGGAAGGGAGGAAGGAAGGAAGGAAGGAAAAAGGGGGGAAGGGGGGGAGGGGAGGGGAGGAATGGAATGAAAATAATTAAATATTGTAAAAATATATAAGCCACCAGTGGATATTTATAGGAGTGCAGGTCTGATACTAAGGGCAGAATTTAAACCAGGTTCTATATGGGCCCTGAGAATTAAGATCCACTTTAATTCATTCAATTCAAGGGCACCTACTATATCTCCTTCCCTTCTGTTAGAACATAGAATCTGTAAGACTCTAAACTTAAAAACATGAGTCGGGAATATTTGACAATGTCTGGCCAGAACATTGTTAGTGTTAGCTTTTCTTATATCGTATATATGGTTTTAAACCCGGTCCTTAAGTCTGCGTGTGGTCATTCCCACATAGTAAGCTTCGCAACCTTCACACGTGGCCAAATAAATGACATTTGTTGTATCACAAGTGGCATAAAATTTCGGTGTAAACACCATACCTAATTCCATAAGCTCAAACTTCTGAACAACTGTAATAAACTTACAAATACAACATTTCCTGCAAGGAAAGGTTCCCTGTCTAAACCTCGTCCTTATGTCAAGGGGTTCAATCTTCAACTTCTCCCTGCATAATAATCTTTGCAGATTTAAACAATTATTATGCCTAAAGCTCGGTCTTTCCCCTACTATTTTCAATAAGTCTCTGTTCATACTAAGCAACTTCCAGTTCTTACAAATAATGTCCTTTATATGTACTATATCATTCGTATATCTAAGATTGTATTGTACTTTATTTCTGGTACTTCTGGTACGATTACTAGAGAAACATTTCTTAGGAACGGCTCCGTGAGCAAAGGTAGCATTATTTCTACAGCTCATTATTAAATGGGATGGGTATCCCCTATCCACAAAACATTTTGCCTGAAAATCTAGGAGACAGTTCCCATTATCAACATTATTACAAAGTCTAACAACCCTGGTCATTTGGTTTTTTACCACGTTGGGAAAGATATGCCTTGGATGCATACTCTCATAATGGAGTATGCCATTCCTCCAACACGGTTTTCTATACAAAGAGGTTGTAAACTCATTCAAGATATTCTTAGTTATGGTAACATCAAGATAGTTTACCTTAGTAAACTAAACTTACTGTACTCATGCGCATTGAGCAGAATCATCAGTTCTCAAACACAGAAAATTATGCTATACCTTTGGGATATGTAGTGCACTAACAGTTATTATAGCAATAACCCACGCCTGGGTGTGGGTAATGCTGGATTTACCCATGGTTGGCGTGGTTTGGTCCCGAGGGCGAAGCCCAAGGGACCAAACAAAGCCAACCGTGGGTAAATACAGCATTACCCACACCCAGAAGTGGGTTATTGCTATTATACCATGACATTATTTAAGAAAAGAAACTATTACTTTTCTTAAATAATGGCATAGTATAATGCCTGTTTACTGCCCTTCCCCAGATGTCTGGCATCCGCGGCAGTTCTGATGTACTGCGCGCCTGCGCAGTACATCAGAGCTGTAGGCAAAGCAGCGGAGAAAGCAAGATCTCCGTTGCTTTTTACTGTTTCGCTATGTTAAATGGGTTTAACATAGCGAGACAGCTTTAAAATAAGCAACGGAGATGTCCGTTGCTTATTTTAAAACTGTCTCGCTATGTTAAACCCATTTAACATAGAGAACAGTAAAAAAGCAACGGAGATCTTGCTTTCTCTGTTGCTTTTTTTTAAAACCTGTCTCGCTATGTTAAATGGGTTTAGCATAGCGAGACAGCTTTAAAATAAGCAACGGAGATCTCTGTTGCTTATTTTAAAGCTGTCTCGCTATGTTAAACCCATTTAACATAGCGAGACAGTGTTTTAAAAGTAAAGTTATACTAATGGAAAAAAGTCCGGGCGACCGGACCTTTTTCCATTAGTATAACTCAATTTACAATGTGCACACTGGCCAATCAGCGTGCACGTTTTGGGGGGTTCATGGTATAATAGACCTTAACTATAAACTGCTGCTTATACATCTCTACGACCCATAAGACAGTTTACAAATTGCTAGCAATGATTTAGATGAGGGTAAGGAAAATTTTGAAAAGGTTCCTAATGAACTGGTTTAACATCATTATGAATTACTTCATCATAAAAACACAGAGTACATTACAAAGGTTAGGAACATGCTATAATAATTGTTTTAATTTCCAAAACGTGGAAATTCTGCCAATCTTTTTGAGTACATTCATGAGCCTTGAAATGTGACCCCTCCAATGCATAAATTTATATTATACTGCATAAAGTTTCTTTTCTGTGCATAACAAGAAAAGTAATAGTACTGAAAAAATGTGAAAGGCCATGTGAATGCTTCAGTTCATTTACTAAACCAACCTTGACTAGATGTCACACCTCAAAGGATGTGTTTCCACCCTCTTCTCCTCGGGCCTGTATTTGCATACCAAATACTTTTATTAGCTTGTTGCAAGATGGCAGCTGTAAAAGCCCTGGGTTAAGTTCCAAGCTGATCTGACAAAGGGACGAAGATCCACCTCTACCTACTGCAGGCATTATGCCTGCCTATACTGGAGGAGGCTGCAGCCAGCACTGAATGGAAAAAAAGGTAGACATCTGGCAGGACTTCAACTGCTTGTCATTCCTAGCAGGTATCCCCTGTTCTGCTCTGGGCAGCACTGCAGGCACAGCTATAATGAATGACCTGCAGAGGCAGAGGAATGACCTGCTGGTCTGGTGGGTTTCTCAGGTGCAGGAAAGTAGGCCGAAGATGTATAGTATTTTATTTTGTTTTTTTTTTCTGTAGTGTAACAGTGTGCTGACAATATAAGGATAGGCAAAACGTTTTATGTATAGAGGTGTGACTGCAGGCATGTGCACCTTACGCACCTATAAATGTGTGTGTGTGTGTGTGTGTGTGTGTGTGTGTGTGTGTGTGTGTGTGTGTGTGTGTGTGTGTGTGTGTGTTCTACTTTATAAGTTTGAGGTTTCAAAACTTCGAACTGCAAATGATCAAGACCTAAGATCGAAGTTTTGAAAATTCAAAATTGTAATAGAAAAAAATAAAAACAAAAAAAAATGGTTTACATTTTTGAAAGGGGACAAGTCCCCCTGCACACTCCACTCCCCCTGCTAAATAAATATACCAATTCTGAGATCGCACCACAATGAGGAAAATGGTAAATGTTCCATTCCACACTGTACGGCGATCTCCATTCAAAACGTTTGAATCTTCAAAACTTCGATCTTATGGTCTCGACCATTTGCAGTTTGAAGTTTTGAAACTTCGAGCTTGTGAAGGGAATCCATATGGGCAAAGCCTGTTAAGCACTCAGACTATCAAACATTTGAGCATTTGAAATACAGGGAAAATAGTTTGAAAATTTACTGTTCAAACTTTATGGATATTTCTTTGTGCAAGATCATGGTACACAGAGGCCTTGGAATTTGTACTCAGAGATGGTATATATAAGTAGCAGAGGGTGTGTGGGAACAAGGAGAATGACCCCTTGTTCCCTTGCAATAAAATATTGCCCTTTTCATTTATTTACCAGAATCTTGTAAATTCAATCTTTTTTAAATGTGTAAGTGCTCCAACTTTTGACAATTCAAATACCTGACATACACTCATATATACATATGTAATTTATCACACACCCACACACACACACATTATATATATATATATATAGGTTTATCTGCATTAGGTCACAAATAAAAGATACGACTGCTCAAACATCCAACTCAAAACGTTAGAAACTGCACTTTCGACTGCTGAAAACAGTGAAAGTGCTGCACAACGAATCTCACAATTCAGAAATGTAGAATATGCTCGAAACACTTGACATTTTTGGATGTCTTCAAACACCGTTATGCAAGCCCCCCTCCAGCCCCCCATGTGGGGGGCAATGCCCCCACACCCCGTGATAATTTAATATACTAACTCTGAGATCACACTACAGTGAAGGAAAGGGTACATGTCCTGATCCCCACTGTAGTGCGATCTGCACGCAGACTGCTGAATTCACATGAGTGAATGCACACTGGCATTTGCTCATTTGAATTTACACTTCTGTTTCGAAATTTGCAAATCTTATTATTGTACTTTCACACTTTAGGGCATCATACAACAGACTCGTGACCTTCTGGAGGTAAACTCTATATATATATATATATATATATATATATATATATATATATATATATATATATATATATATATATATATATATATGGGAGCCCTTCATTTGTTCAAACTTTCAAATGTTCGAAACTCATATGACTGACACCATATGAGCGAACGTTTGAAAGTCCAACAAATGATAGTGGAGATCCCGCTACAGTGCGGGACTGGGAGATTTCCCCTTTCCTGCACTGTAGTGCGATCTTGGAGTGAGAATATTTAAGTAGGCGGGGGTGTGGGGTGTGGGGGTGCATGGGGGCTTGCCCCCCTGCATAACACAGTTTTACAGTATTTACAGGTAGGTAACTGGTGCTATTTCAGGATGTCGATCATATAGTGTCGGCCATATGAAAGTCTGCATTCTGAACTGTCGACATTCTGAAGTAGACCTATATATATATACATATATATATATATATATATATATATATATATATATATATAGATATATATATAGATATATATATATATATATATATATATATATATATATATATATATATATATAGATATAAATACATATATGTATATATGATTATAATTTGAAACAGCAAACACTCATAATAGAAAAAGTTTTTTTTTTCCCCTGTTGTAAAAAAGCAAATGCTTATATGATTGAATATTCTTCCAAATTATGTCTTTACTGGCAGCCTATTGCATAGCAACATGTTGCAGCAGGTTAAGTGAATTTGCCCTTGTATCACTGTTGTGTGATTTTGGAGTTATTTCATATTATTAGCAAGGGGTGTGAGGTGCAAGGGTCTTCATATAATTAGCAAGGAGTGTGAGGTGCATGGGTCTTACTCCCCTGCAAAAAAACCTCACCTGTCTAGAACATGGATGTTTCATTTTCTTCTCTGTCTGTTTACGATATACACTTATATGAGTTTGCCTTCACATTTGAAATCTTATAAAATATACTCCAAATAATTATAAATGCTGAGGAAGCTATAAGGCAGAGCGGCACCCAAAAGGCGCCAAATTTAAATAACACTGAAGCATAAATCAGGAGTCGCTTTTCCTTTCCGAGATATATTTTAAAAAATTGTTTGGGCTTTAAAGCCTAATAGTAAATAGCATGTTGATGCACAACATTAGCCCATTGGACGTAGGTATGATTTTATCAGATATAGGTTTCTGCATTCACCCAAAAATCATGATATTAACTAAAGCACCTATTTTAGGAAATACTATAAGTATAATGCTTTAACTAGATAGATAGATAGGCATCATTAGGTTGTTATTAATGTACTTTTATAATTTAGTAAACAGGTTATGTATTTTATATAATAATATATACTTCATTTAGTGATATATATATTTGATATATTGTTATATATTTCTATGGAATGTTTATAGTAAAAATTTTTTGTATAATATGACTTAGTATTGTATATTAACTATAATTACATTTTTAGAATTTTCATAAATGTATCTTTACCTATAATGGATCAAATCTGATAATTTTTAATGATAGGAAGTGATGTCATCAAATGTAGAAGTATATAAGGATTTTAAATGTGTAATTGTTTATGGCCTGAAGAAGCCTACGGGTGAAAGCGCTTGCCGTTTTGATTGTTAATGAATAAATTCAGTTTTACATACATCCTCTGACTGAAATATTTTCGCGATAGATCATTGGTGAAGTGAATACTGCCTTTGCTTTATTTATGCCTTGTGGACTTGTATTTATTGGGGAACATTTATCATTATATGGATTACTGAACTGTGTTGGTACTATAATATCTCGGAAAGGAAAAGCGACTCCTGATTACGCTTCAGTGTTATTTAAATTTGGTGCCTTTTGGGTGCCGCTCTGCCTTGTAGCTTCCTCACAGTTTATATTTATTTCAACTGAACTTTTGCAGGAAGTGTTTTAAGCTGCCAATATTTGTTTTTTCATTATACTCCAAATAATTGTTATTGTGAAGTTAGATAGTAATATAGATACTGTATAGCTCTCAACCGCTAAGCATTAAAAATCATAGTTCTCGCTTTTAAAAATGATGAAAAGTCGGTTTGAGCAGCACTTTCTTATATTTTGTTTAATAGAAGACCTTCAGATCCTATATGACATACAATTAGTGGAAGGGACACTTTCTGTATGCTTACTCTGTCAACGTTGTAATACACTTCATGTGACTCCACGGGGAAAAAAAGTATTCCTCTCTGAAGTGGCTAGCAGCTTTTAATGCTGCTGGCTGTAAACTGTGGAAGTGCTTGGTGTGTTACAACTTTAAATTCTCAAAACAGTTTGCATGTATTCAGTAAGTAGTAGTACATCAGGGGAAGAGA
Organism: Protopterus annectens; assembly: GCF_019279795.1. Classification (NCBI taxonomy): domain Eukaryota; kingdom Metazoa; phylum Chordata; order Ceratodontiformes; family Protopteridae; genus Protopterus; species Protopterus annectens. Next base: position 564,696,639 of record NC_056731.1, read on the forward strand.
AAGCTCCATGTACTACAAAAAATTAAAATCAGGTTTCTCTCATTATAACTACTTGCTATTTGTTTTTAACATGAATGTCAAGATTCACCTTGAGAGTAGAATGAAATGCAAAATCAGTTATTTTTCACAGAAAATAATAAACAATTGCAATTCATTTTCACCTCATTAATTTAGAAGGAAAACTGTACTGCACTGATAGTGCAGAGGGATAATAAGTTGAGTATCTGAGATGGCCCACTCTGGTTTATAAGCTTGGCTTCTTCAAGGCATAGACCGTGAGGATAGGTCTGTGCAAATGGTGGCAGAACTGAAATTGGTACCCAGCAGTTTGCACCAGTGCTGACATGACAGGGCCTCTTCTAGAGACTGGAGGAGAGTGAAGGCCCATCGTAATGCTGGATGCTAGAGAGTAGAAGACGTGGACATTGCCACCAAAGCTGATGATAGTAGGCCTTGGTAACACATGCCCCCCCACCCAGCAGCATAATGTCTCATCAAGGGGAGGCCTGATTGTTGGTAGATACTGGAGCAAGAGTGAAAGAAAACAACAGTAATGAAAATATAGCCATGATTTTGCAGAAAACTAAATACATTTTGTTACGAAACACTGATATTTTTATGATGCACTAAGAAATTAGTATTTAGAAAGAGAGATTTGTATTGACAGTTGTCACAGAATAAAACAAATAACAAAGAACAACAAAACAAAGTATTGTATCACTACAGCACCTCTCAAGTGCTATGATTTAGGTATAGTTATATGGTTTTTTGCCCTAAACTTAGGCTTGTTCCTCCTAGCTGTATTGTTTTTCTTCTTGAGGTTAAAACAAGTTAAGGGAACATATTGGTCTTGAGGTGAATTTCTTGTCATCCATGGCTCGAACATATAATATACACATTACAATTGGAGCTCTGTGTTATGCTCCTTTGAAAACTGTTCTAGTTGGTTCTCATGATGAAGCATAGAATAACTATCTTATCTTCATGCCACTGTTGGAGCATAATTAATCTACTGCACGGACTACATTTGTCAACACATTTTATGTAGCAAGCTGCTGCCAAGCACTTTGGTGAACTATTCATTTTAGTATGTAAGTGATAAGGTTTACCAACAAGGGTTCAAAGCACTCTCCTTCAACTCACAGGTTTTCAAAAGATGAATACTGAAAAACAAGGCGTCAAAATCCTAAAAAAAAAATATTTTTATAGGGGCAACCTACCCTCATCCACTGTGTGGGAGCCCCCTGCCCACACAACTTCCTATATTATATGTAGCAACTCAACAATCACATAACAGGAAAGAAAAGCAAAAAACGCTTAAAAACAGCTCTCATCACACAATACAACATGTTGTGATGACATTTACCATGTTATTTAATTTGTTAAATAAAGCCACATTCCTACCAATTCTGTAATAACCTGTAGCTGTGCCAAATGATAATACAGTTATTAATTATGGGGCTGAAAAACAGAATATTATAATTGAAGTATTTGTCATTTCTTCATATTTTTTATTACTTTTATGTTTTCTTTGCCTACATAATATAGCATCTGAAGAAAAGATTTATACACTCGATCAAAAGATGTACTGAAATCTGACATGGAAGCACATTTATTATCAGGAATTAGTATTTCAACTTTTTTGAAAATATGTTGAAAGAAGCTAAAATGACAAGAAGTACAACTATCCTGTTTGACTGAAAATTCTATATTTCTGACTTGTATATCACTCAACAGATAATTTATTTTGATGTTGTTAAAACCATACTTTTAAAAAGTGCACACATTTATCTAAATAACTTACAAATTCTGAACCTTACCAGCTGCAGTAGTAAGGTCAAACAGTTGTTTTGTGGTGACTTCAAATGTGTTTAATCTACTGATGGTAATATAAGGTACATGTCAAGTTCTAGTAGAACTAGATGCTAAAATGTGTACTAAATGGACTTTCTTACTATGGTTTTATTTGCTGAAACATCAGTATCAAAGACCAGGTAACTTCGAAGCAGGTGAATGAAGCTTTATTAAAGTAGATAAATACATAATATAAGTAAGTTTTTGTATGTTCATCTTGTCTTTACTTGCAAATTTGCAGCAAGAAGAATCAGACCATGGCTATGTTAAACTGCAATTTTAGAAAAAAAGCATTTCATATATGTTTGTTTGTGTGCTTGTGTGCGCGTGTGTGTGGATGTGTGTGCATGTGTGCATGTGTGTGCAGGCAGAGAATTAAATATGAATATATTCATGCTTTTCTTTACTGTTCACTGCACATTAGGGCTAGCAAACAATATTGCTTCTGACTTACGTTCGCTGTATCACTGTCTGGTTATTAAACTGCCTCAGGCAAACAAAACTGTATAGTTGACCAACACAAAGATCAAAATTGAAGACAGAAGTTTATTTCTATAGCAATGGGTAAGTGAACTGTTGTTGTGTTTAAAGTAGTCCCCCTGCCATTTCCAAACAGCTGCACAAAAAAAAAAAAAAAAAAAGAAAGAAATACAAGGCACTTGTATTTACTGCCCTCCATACCTTAAACTTTTTAAAAACAAGCTGTTGCCACACCTGAAAGCAGACTTTCTCCCAAGTGATTGCAGCATTTAATCACTGAGGGAACAGAGAACACTTGAGGCTAACAGTACTCAGTTTGCTGACATAAATAACTGCTAATTAATAAGAAATGTTGTAGTCCCTTGCTGCTTGCCTCTGTTTAGAACTAATTGGAAGCAGCACACTCAACATTCTTATGGATACAGCTGCTGAAACAATAACATGCATTTTACTTTAACTACAGTATACTTTCTTTTGGCTACGACCCTGCCAATTATTTCTACTTAATATATATATATATATATATATGTGTGTGTGTGTGTGTGTGTGTGTGTGTGTGTGTGTGTGTATGTATATGCATGTTGTGTGTGTGTATATATATATATATATATATATATATATATATATATATATACATTGATAGATATAGATATAGATAGATATATAGATATACACAAACACACACACACTTTCATTTCCACAGAAGTAACAAAAAAAGTAATAAATGTAGTCATCACATCAGGAGGAAATAAAACCATTCATGCATGACCTTGGCACAGTAAATGAAAGTCAGTATTTGAGTGCAATTAATAGGAGTATACATTCTAAAACTAGTTCATTATTTAAGGACAAACACAGCCATTAACTTGTACTTTTCCATTGCCTCACACAGACAAAGATATGGAACTGACGAATGGCTGAATAGTGCATTAAAACGAATGATGAGAGCTAGAAGTGCCATATGATTCATGTAGAAGCAGATAAACAAGAGGCAAATATGTTAGAAAACAGCTCAAGAAAAAGAAATGATCAGACTACTTAAAGGGAACAAAACACATCCTCATTTTCAGATTAATTCTTAATCCAATTCAGGCTCACGTGTGAGCCTGAGCCTATACAAGCACTCCATTCGCACAAGGCAATTAACTTCATTCTGAATACATCACAAGCCCTTCACAAAATTCAGGGACTACCTCACATGGCAACTATTCTTCTAACATAGCCATTGTGCAAGCTTCTGGAATGCAGGAGGAGACTGGATTGTTCAGAACAAATCAGACATGCAGGAGGAGGAACTGCAGACCCCTCACACAAAAGGCACACCAACTGAAAACCAAACTGGGGAGGCATATGGAGTCAGAGTTGGATAATGGTCAAATGTGGTTCTAGGCAGGGTAATGTACCAGGGACTATCCCCATAACCCCAAAATGGGGCCCTAGGCATGATAATGTACCAGGGACCACCCCGTACCTCCAAGCTATTCCAGTCACCTATTACTTGGCTGTCCTTTCCCAATTACCATAAATACTCTGTACTATTGTCTTCTTTACTTTTGCAATGATTACAGACATTTGATTTAAAACTTTTATTTCAAATTTTATAAGCAACAACACCGATGGCCATTATCTAAATAAAAGAAAGTAGTCTCATATTGAAAACAGACTTAGCATGAGCAACAGCAAACTTCACTTCCCTTGAAACTTACAGTTGAAGATGCATTGGAGCGTACATTCATTTAGAATGCATCTGGCCATTGGCACATTGTGTGTACATTTTTATCCATAGGCATCCCACCAAATCCAAGAATCGCAGCTACATTGTTATCTGTATCATTTTCAGATGTCTTTGTTAAAAAAGGAACAGTAATAATTACCAAAGTTGCGTTTCAAATTTGTTTCATACAAACGCACAGTAACCAAAGTATTTCAAACTCTTACACAAATGCAAACCTAGATTAAAGACTGTTTAAAAATGGCTATATGATAAGAGCATAAGATACTTTCATCCACAATCCATTCCTACTAGTATTTTTGTCCAATTTGCTGCCAGTGTGTACCCCTCATTTGTAAGAAGAAATAAATGACATGTACTTTATTGGTAACTTTGGATGAACTACATGAAACTGTATGAAGATCAGTAGCATTGTACCATATAATCCAATCAAGTGTAGCACAGTTTAAACAGAAAAGTTTTTATGAGTCAATATGCACAATCTCTGCAGACGTAAACATCATCTGAATAATTCCACATGAGAAGAGAGCTATTATTAATGCATAGATTACTGCTGGCAAGCAACTTTCAACTTCAGTGTTTCATCTATAAATGCAATGCCTGCTGCCCTTGTAGAATACATTGTGTAAGTTACATTAAACAGCTATTGTGCTGGTGGTATATTACCTTAACATTTTCTGAACTTGATCAACTGTGCAGTAAGGACTGGCTGGCAAACAATGACGGCAGTAGGGAAATGAAGATAGGAAGATTCAAACCCTGCATCCTTTACACAGGAAACAGCTCATTAACACATTGAAGTCCTCTGCGCTAACTGTCAGTATAACCGTTTTAAACTGAATGCTGAAATTCTTTGCAAACCACTATTGTAGAGAAGACTGTGTCACAGTAATATGCAACAATAATTACATAGTGAGTGCTGAAGTTCAGATGTTTCACCTGAAATAATGCAGTGTATATGACCTGACGAATAACATCCCCTTTGCGGCTGATGGAGGCCATAAAGAAGATATTTAAAAAATGATACTGCTAAAATACTACATGTTTAAAAAATATTACACAATCCAGGCCTATTACCAAATTATTTTTTTCTTTAGTGCAATGAAAACAGCTAAACAGTTTAAGAAAGTTTGGCGATGATTGCAAGCTGAGGGTAATCATCAACTCCCCTTCAGACACTAGCATTCTTCAAGAAGGTCTGTCTTTGACTATCAACTGGCGCCAAAGCCATGGCCTTAAACTCAGTGCTAAGAAATGTATAATTGTACCCTTTGGGAAGTCAACCATCTCAGCTAATTATCATGTTGATAATATGCCCCTAAGAGTTGACAGTGGTAAGGAAATTCTTTTATGTTGTGCAACCTATAAGAAAAGGCATGGCATCTAAGTCCAAAGGGGTCATTATCTCACTGTGCTCTGCCCTTATCAGACTAGTGATAAAGTACAGTCTTCCTTTGGTATGTACCTGACCAGGCATATGCAGCAACTAGAGTGACCTGAGAGGTTCCTTACAAAAAGAATACATGGCATAACAAACCTGTCTTACACAGAGTGTCTAGAAGCCCTTTCCATCTACTCAGTCTCTTATAGATTGCTGAGGGGAGATCTATGCCTGACTTGCGAGGCATCTGGAAACCCCACACTTATGAATCTCCTACACATTTGTAAGTCAAAGAGTACCATAAATACAAGGTCTAGGGACCAGATTTTTTTTCTGTGACTTAAAGAGTGCATACTAGAGAAATAGATATGTGCCCCAGAGACTGCCCATCCTATGGAACAGGCTTCCCATCCATGTGAAGCTGAGTTTGTCTATTACCCAGTTTAAGTGTAACCTAGACAAGTGGCTGGGGAATAGGAGATTTACACCAGACCTGGCACTCATGTCCCGTATGGACCAAGGTAGCTTATAAACGCCTGGCTACAAATGTCCTATCTGGATACAGGACATAATTATTCTTTCAGGAAAACCTGGCAAGGCTTAGAAAGGCCCCCAGGGTGTTTGTCTAGTAACAAACTATGAATTTAAAATACAAATGTTGCAAGTGTAGCTTTTGTTGAACAAGCAACAAGTTATATAGAAATATTACTGCATGCGACAGTTGGGGGGGGGGGGGGTTACAAGCATGCAGTACCCCTATATCTAATTTTTGACTTCCCTATATCTTTTCTGGCATCAAGAATATCTATCCCATCTAATATCACTCAATAAAAGTCTGATCTTGTTGCAGCATAAACCTCCATAGTCAACAAAGCTGGATCAGTTACAAATGGAGCCCTATGCAGGGTAATGAATCAGGCCCTTGGCACATATATACTATTACCTCTCTGTCTCAACACCAATTATCATAAGAATTATTCAAACCTGTCAGTCTATATACTATTTTCTTCTTTACTTTTAGAATTCTCTCAGAGATTTGAATTTCACTTAAAAATTTTATTTCAAATTTTACAGAAAAAAAAAACTGACAGCCATTTTCCAAACAAAACTCACACTGAAAACAGACTTAGCATGAGAAAAGCATGTCTTCTCTTGAAACTCACATTTATGAAAATGTATCTGGCAATCAGTTACACTACAAGAGCCGTGCTGAGACTCCTACTGAAACAGTATACAGTGAAGTACTAATTAGTGTCTATGGGAAGGGTACAGGAATTCAAAATACAATTGTATAATGCATTTGCTAATGGCCAGTAACAGCCCACTGGACACAAGTGTCCATTTCAGGAGAAGACTAGTATTGTCTAGTGAAATAACTTGGCAGATTCACATAAAAGACAAACGATGGCTGAGGGAACCAAAACACATACTACAGGAAGCAGCTCTTTTAACAGCTTATAGCTGTACTCATCTGCACAAAGTGCCTGACAAACTGTTGAAACCAAACCTGTGTGCCTACAAAAAAACAAGCTAAGTAAAAATGTATTCATAGTTAAACTATTAACATTAAACTCACAGTCGCCATGCTGTCAAATTTATTCATAGCTAAATAATACATATACAGTCAGCATTCAACAAAACATAGAAACCAGTGATAACTTCCAAAGGAAATGGTTCATATGATGATGCTCCTCTTTATTATGACTACTTTCATTCCTTTAGCCCTTAGCATCACTGGTTCATGGGTAGTTACTAGGCTTGTAGTACAGAGGACCATTGAGGAGCCTAGCCAAAATTTTGTCTGGTTAATTGGCTTGTTCAAGGACAGGGCAGGGCATAAATATGAGACAAAATCAGATGTATTCTGCAAAACTGGAGACAAATAAGAGCATATGACTTTAAATCACTTAAAAGGTTGACAGAACAACAGGTTTTACATCAAGTATTTTATGAACCACATCATTATGAAACCATGTTTGACATTGGCAGACTGTGATCCTCAGTACTCTACCACAATAAGACAAAATAAAGTTGATGGAGGCTTGGATCTTGCCTGCCACGGCTAAAGTTCTGAGTTGGACCCCGAGTGCCCCTTTACTGGGGCATCTTACACACACACACACACACACACACACACACACACACACACACACACACACACACACACACACACACACACACCACACTGAATTCTTGGCTAAACAACAAGAGTACCTCATTAACCCTTTTTAATCTGGATGGGGAAAAGAAAATACACTCCTGGGATTCCACCTGGGTCCTTGCTGGACAGTGGCATAGGGTGCTGACTTTTTGGAACATGGACTAAATTCTTGGCTTGGCTTGTAAGGGCCTTAGAGCCAATAGCCTAGTAACTTCCTATGGTCCTCCTTGCTTGCTTGCTTCACTAACCTGTCCTCATTACAGCCAATGATCACTTCACTAACTTTGTTCACACACACACACACACACACACACACACACACACACACACACACACACACACACACACACACACACACACACAATGGTGCATTGCTGAATTGAATCCGCTCTGTGTTTTGGGAGAGGTGGATGCGGGAACTACTTGTACATCATGCAGATCAAACTATCTTCTGTACTTTTAAAGTAAAAACAGACTTTTTAAGTATTAATATGAGCTTTTTTTCAAAGCTAAAATGGACCTGTAAGTTAAAAAATAGAATTTGTTTGTGATTAAATGTTGCATTTGCAGGCCACACAGCCTGCTGGGCCCCAGTCATCTGCCTAAGGTGCCTAGTGCTGGATATGGCTCTGTATGCAATAAGATAGTAATGTGATTCATTGCACCAGTACGGTACACTAGAACAAAGCAGTGATCTAGTAACAAGGCATAAAATACTCTAGGAAAAAGTATGAGGAATAGAAATGCCAAGAAAATGGAATAATGCAGCAGCATACAAACCTACTCTAAAAAAATAGCATCACTGGAAAGCTAAAGGAATATTTGTTTTCATAGTTAAGAATAACTGATAATAAATAAGCTTAATTTACGGACAAGAGCTTGAGAGCGTTTCTACCAACATCTAAATAATACTGAAGCTGTGCATTTCTTTTCAAGGTTCATAGGTGCGTACTAGGATAAGTATAATTGGGTCCTTTACAAGCCTAGCCAAGCATCCTGATTGTATACTACAAGGTTATGTGCCTTTGAGATTATTTTAAGGGGAATATATAAGCTGTGCCAAGCTTTACAGATTGCCTCTGTCCATTAGAGACGTAAGTGTTGACCCAGGATGTGTTTCTGATTTACCATCCAGTGGTCCAAGTTTCTCTAGAGCAAGGCTTTGGGAAGAGCTCTGCTTCACATTGTTGGGAAAACTGATCTAGAGAAGTGGAATGCTCTGAGACACATACCTGTCCCTCCAACTTTAACTATAGAATGTTACATCGTAGTTATATTCTCCAGAATTACAATCACAATACATTCTTGGTGGAAAGCAAACTTCTATTGTTCCTCTTTTTGTGTTTTGTCTTCAATTGTTGCATTCAGTCCTTATTGGATTAATCCTTTTTGTGGTCTTTCTCAATACTTTTTTCTGATTTTTGTGTCAAGAAGTTGAGCGTTAGACATGTTAGGAAGGCACAACTACATTCTGCAGGTATGCAACACTGTCATATACAACTAAATGAGAATGGAAGGCAGAAATAGAGTGCTTAAGGGTATTTCTATTAGCAGAGTGCATATGGGTTTCATAGGAGAATGAGACATTTCACCATGAGCCATTTTCATTATAGAAATGTTTACCACTATAAATAAGCCAAATGGTACAAATGTCACAAAGGCAAATCATTCAGTAATAACTGCAAGAAAAACCAAGCCAAGCTAGAATTTTCACTGCATGATACTTTAAACCAAACTTTGCATTTATTGGCTGAATGTAACCATAAAGAATTAAAAAGTAAAAAAAATATTTATATCATGGGTATACTGAAACTATGTACCTGAAACACTAGATGTCCTTAAGGTTGCATATATCCCATGAGTCTCCATTATAGAAGGTTTAAGGTACCACATAGTGAAGATTTGTCTTGCAGTTAACCATGATAAACATCTACACACATATTTTTCCCTCTGATTCAGCCTTCATGGTCAATATACCCATACAGCAGTCATCTGTTCTTTTCAGAGATGTGCATGACTGTTGACTCATACATTTACTTTGCCAAACGTATTTGTGTTTTTGTGGCAAAAGATTAAGAATTAATAATAAACAAAACTTAAAAAACATTAAACGTGAGGGAACTTTATTTACCCATATACATCAAAATACTCAAATCATACATATAATCAAAACAAAATGTATCAGATGCGTTTTGCAACTAAAACTAATACAAAGGTCATTTTTTAAGTGTAGAAACACTACCCAGGGTAGGGGTTATAGAGAAATACTAGACCTTTCACTGGTTATATAGCCATCTTCCTGTGATGTTAGGCCTAACAGCATCCCTTGGAAGGTCTTTATTCCCCAATGGCATCTACCTCATGTATCATTTTTGGTTATTTATTCACCAAAGTGCTATTTATTACAAAACAGGAGTACCTGAAAAATCAATATATCAAACTCCTCATGCAACATAGTTTTGTAATGAAGCAAATAACCTGTTAGTATGGAAACAACAATATTAACACACACACACACACACACACACACACACACACACACACACACACACACACACACACACACACGCACACACTCTCTCTCTCTCTCTCTCAGTACAGTACAGAGATATCACTACCACCACTTCATCTACCAAGGCAATGCTGTGTTACTGTGACCAGGGGTGGGAGAATGGTTAAGGTGTTTACCTTAAAGACACAAGGTGCAGGGTTTGATTCTCACATGGGGTAACTGGCTAGGCTTCAAATGGCCCAAAAGGGCAGTTAGCCTAGTATTAACCTATGAACCTATGACAGTCCTCTGAGGTAATTTGGAGACTGCGCTTGGCTCTTCCGTGGTCTCCTTCACTGCATTCCTATTAACTATATAAGAAGCTATGAAGCTTTTTTGTCTGTAATATACATTACTAGTAACTATCTGTGAAACTGTGCTTGAAACTGTTGCTTATATGTCTGTAACTCCCATTCCTAGTAACTATGCATGAACTTATTCTGCTTCTATATCTGTAATGTACATTCCTAGCAGCTATTTATGAACATATGCTATGTCTATGCCTGTAATGTACATTCCTAGTAACTATGTATGAATCTTTGCTGTTGATATGCCTGTAACATAGATTCCTGGTAGCGATGTGTGAACCTATGCTGTTTCGATATCTGAAATGTACATTTCAAGTAACTATCTATGAACCTATGGTGATTCTCGGTCTGTAAAATACGTTACTAATAAATATGTATGAGCCTATGCTGCCTCTAGGTGTGTAATGTACATTCTTTGTAACTATGTGTAAAACTATGCTCCTTCTAAGTTTGCAATATGCCTTCATTGTAACTAAATATGAAAGTATGCTGTTTCTAAGTCTGTAATGTACATTCTTTGTAACTGTGTAAAATTATGCTCCTTCTATGTTTGTAATATGCATTCATTGTAACTATGTATGAACCTCTGCCACTTCTATGTTTGTAACATGCATTCTTAGTAAGTATGTATGAACCTATGCTGGATCTATGTAACTACCACTCCTGGTTTCTATGTATAAACTTATGCTGTTCTGATGTCTGTAACATACAATCCTAGTAAATATGTATGAACCTATGCTGCGTCAGTGTCTGTAATGTGCATTCCTATTGCATAGACTCCTTCTTATCCGGTCTTGCTTTAACTAGACTCCGCTTTAACTGACCAGCACCTAGAGATTGCTTTTGGTAATGAACACAGATAAAGTAAACATTCCATGAATTTTATAGATCTCTTAACAGTAATATACAGTACTTGGAATGGAGAGTAGCAGGAATGTACAGTACATTAAAGAGTACTGTGACTCCATGAATTAAAAAGAATTATGGGGCAGGCTCGTCAGTAGGAAGACAGCAGTGACTGGTTATAATGTTACACTGTGGGTGTGGAAAAGAGTGCTGCAACTGCCCCCCTACATAGCAAAGACTGGACCGAATTTCAGACTCTGGGATTGTCCCTTTAAAGTCACTCCCCTACTTTGGTACTAAGCAAAGAAGAGATGCACACAGCACTTGAGTGAGGTAAGTATATAACCCAGTTTTTTTCCCATCAATCACTTAGAACCAGCCATTAATGCAGATGAAGTGATAGACGGTGGTTGTAGTTTGAGTTTCAGTGGAAATGTTAGTTTTTATCATTTTTTTGTCAAGCTAGAAATGTCCATCATTTTGCAGAGGACGTTTATTACACTGTCACATGGTTTGCATTAAAATTACTTTGAATTACCAGTTTAGGGGTGATTAACTGTATCATGAAGAAAATGGTGTTGTGATCGATCATAACCCATGTTGAAGCGTAAATTTTTTGTAAAAAGGTTGTTCACATAAGGCTTCACATTGTTTGTGCCCATCTTCCACAGTCTAGACTGTGCAAAGTCTGCATTGTGCATCTTGCATTATGCTAGAGTATTGTTACACTGTGCATGTGCTTGGGAAGTTTTTTTAATGCCTTGAATAGTGTGAATTATATTGCATATAAAAATAGGTGGCACTAAATGAGTGTTGGCAGATTTCATATCCTTCAGAAAATACATAGTAACACAAGACATTTTATTCTAGAAACTTTCTAAGTTTCTAGGAGTAATGTTTAAAATTTGTCCCTATGTTGTATGATTTTTCTGATTAACCAGCTATTCATTTACCCAGTCTAAGGTCCAGCCACAGGGAGACTGTATAAGAGGTAGTCTACTGTAACTATATGTGAACCTATGTTGGTTCTAGGTCTGTAACATATATTCCTAGTAACTATGTTTGAACCTCTGCTGCTTATATGTCTGTAATGTACACTCCTATTAATTATTTATGAATTTATGCTGCTTCTGTATCTATAAAGTACATTCCTAACAACTACATGTGGATCTCTGCTGCATCTATGTGTTCATTGTACATTCCTAGTAACTATTTATGTAACTCTGCTGCTCTCTATGTCTGTAACGTACATTTGTAATAACTATGTATGATCCACTTCAGGGTCTATGTCTAACATACATTCCTAGTAACTATGTATGAAACTCTGCTGCCTGTATATTTGTAATGTACATTCCTAGTAACTATGTTAGAACCTATGCTGTCTCTATGTCTGTAATGTACATTTGTAATAACTATGTATGATTCACTTCAGGGTCTATGTCTGTAACATGCATTCTTAGTAACTATGTATGTAATGCTGCTGCTTGTATGTCTGTAATGTACATTCCTAGTAACTATGTTAGAACCTATGCTGTCTCTATGTCTGTAACATACATTCCTAGTAACTATGTGTGAAAATATGCTCCCTGTATGTATGTAACACACATTTGTAGTAACTATGTATTAACCTATTCTGCTTCCAGGTCTTTAACGTACATACCTAGTAACTATGTATGAGTCTATCCTGTGTCTACTTCTGTAATGTACATTGTATGAAGCTATGCTGGCTCTACATCTGTGACATATATTCCTAATAACTATGTATGAAGCCATGCTGGTTCTAGGTCTGTGACATATATTCCTAATAACTATGTGTGAGGCCTATGTTGGTTCTACATTTGTGACATATATTCCTAATAACTGTGTATGAATACATGCTGGTTCTATGTTTGTGACATATTCCTAATAACTGTGTATGAAGCTATGCTGGACGTAAGTCTGTGACATATATTCCCAATAACTATTTATGAAGCCATGCTGAGTCTATATTTGCAATGTACATTACTAGTAATTTGGTATGAACCAGTGTTGCTTGTATATGTGTGTTGCATACATTCTTAGTAATTATCTATGAATCTATGCTACTTTTAGGTCTGTAACACATTCTGAGTAACTACAAATGAACCTATGCTGTTTCTATGCCTGCACCATACATGCCTAGTAACTATGTGTGAACCTATGCTGTCCCTATGTCTGTAACATACATGTCTAGTAACTATGTATGAGCCTATGCTGGTTCTATGTCTGTAACATACATGTCTAGTATCTATGTGTGAGCCTATTGTACTTCTGTCTGTGACGTATATTCCCTGTAACTATCTATGAAACAATGCTGCTTCTATGTCTGTAACATGCATTCCTAGTAACTACATATGAACCTTGGCTGCTTCTGTGTCTGTAACATACATTCCTAATAACTATGTATGAACCTTGGCTGCTTCTATGTCTGTAACATGCATTGCTAGTAACTATGTATGAACCTTGGCTGCTTCTGTGTCTGTAACATGCATTCCTAGTAACTATGTATGAACCTTGGCTGCTTCTGTGTCTGTAACATACATTCCTAATAACTATGTATGAACCTTGGCTGCTTCTATGTCTGTAACATGCATTCCTAGTATGTATGTATGAGCCTTGGCTGCTTCTATGTCTGTAACATGCATTCCTAGTAAATATGCATGAACCTTGGCTGCTTCTGTGTCTGTAACATGCATTCCTAGTAACTATGTATGAACCTTGGTTGCTTCTGTAGCATACATTCCTATTAACTATGTATGAACCTTGGCTGCTTCTGTGTCTGTAGCATACATTCCTAGTAACTATGTATGAACCTTGGCTGCTTCTGTGTCTGTAACATACATTCCTAGTAACTTTGTATGAACCTTGGCTGCTGCTAGGTCTATAATGTAGAAACTTCTTCACCTAAGTACTATCAATCTCTGGTAACAAAACCATGGCAGCCCTACTAGATCTAATGTAGTAGAGGGACTAGACACTGACCATGACACAGGGGTCCCAAGTTGGAGTAGCAGCTTGATCATTTACTGGAGCTGACAGAAGGAAGAGATGACCATCAGCCTGCTCTACTCTTCTTCTTCCCCAAGTGGCAGTGTGAGCAGAAGTCTATAAACTGCTGTTACAAAATCCATAATTTCTATTACATAACACTTCAAAGGTGCCTCTATAAGTCTACAAGAGAATCTTTTCCAGTAATAGACATACTCAATGGACAGAGATCACATATGTATTAAAATACAATCCTACTACTACAGGTAGAACTATCTAATGTGCTAGCAGAAGTTGACAGCACTGACTAGTAATGTAGTTCTAATTAGCCAACTGTGTCTTGTACTAGTGGTATAAGTGTTAACAGTTCATTATGAATATATCATTTAATTTTAGAAGAATGATATGTATAGGATCATAGGAGGTTACTAGGCTAATGGCTCTGGGGCCCTTAAAAGCCTAGCCAAGAGTTTAGCCCCAAAAGAGAAACCTCAGTCAGCACCTGACGGGGTGCGTCAATGAGGGACAAAGGTGGACAGTCTAGGAAAAATTTGTGGTATCCCATCCACTCATCAAGGTTGCGCTTGAAGAGGGTCAGCGAAGTACTCTGTTTGACATGTATGGGAAGTCTATTCCAGAGATGGGGCAGTCTCTGGGAGACAAACCTGTCTCTCCTGCAGGTTTTGTTTATATCACATATTAGATTTAGGCCTTTTGAGCGTGTAATGCGCAAGGAGTTAAGACTTACATATATGGAGCATCTCTTGTAGGGCAGGATCTGATATTGCCTTGTACCTCTAAGCAATCTATACGATACCAAGTACAGTGATAGTGATATGACCCTGTCTGCATAGGACAGGTGTTGGAGGACATGGATTCTCTTTGTTAGGTATTTCTATGGCCTTTCCAGTTGGTGCAGGTGTTGGGGAGGTACATACCAAATGGGGCATTATACTCAATTACAGGCCTAAGAAGGGAGGAGTACAGGGAAGTAAGAACCTCCTTTTTTCTGGATGAAATCCCTTTACTTATGAGATGAACCAAGTAAAAAGCTTTTCTGACCACTGCTGCTACATCATGGTCGAATGTGAGATTGTTGTCAACCTAACTACCCAGGTCACTCACCACAGATTGTTTGCTAAGGGGGTTGCTGTTGATGTGGTAATCAGTAGGGGTCATGTTTTTGCCGAATGGCATGATAATACATTTTTTTGCATTTAACTTAAGACTATGACTTTGGCACCAGTCATTTGTTGCTGTGAGACCCTCTTGCAATATGTGAACATCATTTGTGGAGTCAATGACAGCACCCAACTTAGTCATTCACAAATCTGGTCAGACACAGGCCCCTTGTCTTTGCCAGGACCTCTGAGAAGTAGTTGCCAAACAGTAGAGGTCCCAGGACAGATCCCTAGGAAACAACACTAGTGACAGGTCTGCTGTTGGAGATGGTGCCACTTATTATGACCTTGTGGTTCCTGTCCATGAGCCAGTTGGCCACCCATCTGATGAGATACAAATTTACGCCAAGTTGAGTAAGCGTTTCGATGATGCCTGAGTGGGGGATTGTGTCAAAGGCCTTGGCCAAGTAAAGTTAAGCTGTATGTACTGACATTTCCTCATCCAGGGCCTTGGTGACAGTCTCAAAGTAGTAAACTAGGTTCAACAGGCAAGATCTGCCCCTGATGAATCCAAATTGGGTGGGGTCAAGTGCTTGGAGATTGCCTCTGTCATTGTTTATGAGATCCATAATAATACGCTCCGTGGCTTTACAGATCAGACTTGTCAAGCTAATGCGGTGATAGTTTCCTGGGTCAATAGTGGGACCAGCTTTGTGAAAGGTATGACAATGGCAGCTCTTCACTCTGCTGGAATGAAGCCTGTAATTAGGCTGTGGTTGAACAGGGTGCTCAATGGCGAAGCTAGTTCTTGCTGGAAATGGTGTAGAATACAACCTAGGAAAGTATCAGTGTTCTTTGCTTTGGATAGGACCTTTAACACTTGATCTGTGGAGATGTGAGGTGCAGGACAAGTATCGGGGATGTTGAATGTGACTTTGGGGGGATAGGGGGGTGAAATTTGTACTGAATCTATCAGCTAACAGGTTGTCTAAGTCAACAGTATCAGTGTAAGTGGTACAGTTAAGTACTAATTCTGAACAAACCTGAGCTTTGCCATGGAGGTTCCTAATGTAGCTGAAGAAGGCTTTGTGGTTTCCCTTTGTTTTGGAGACTAGTTTCAATTCTTAATTGGCTTTGGAGGTTTTCACTAATGATCTAATTTGCTTGTTGAGGTTGAGGAGGGGGATTTTCCAATTTGGAATTTGTTCCTTTTTACCCTTGGACAACAGTTTCTTCATTTTGTTGTAAAGCTGTTGATAGAGGATGTCCACCAGACAGGTTTGTGTTTCCTTGAGGAGTAGGTTTTCGTTCTGTTGGGTATGGCTGAGTCCATGCAGTTGTACAGGTGCTTGTTTACTGTATTGGCATACTGTTCGGCATAGTTATCTGCATCCCCTGAGGGGTCAGTGGTGTGAAGCTACTGGTTCCCTCCCTTAGGAGATTGTAGTCAGCTTTTGAGAAGTTTTTTAACCTGGTTACAGCTGGGGGGTTGTATGGAATAGAAATTTTGAATGAGACAGACCGATAATCTGATCTCACTGGGGAAGAGCATACTATGGGAGTGGTGCAGTGGTCGCCCACATTAGTGAGAACCGAGTCCTGTTATAGAGCCAATTTAGTAGCTACACACTCTGAAGAAATCCTATTGTTTAACCAATGAAATGAACTATTATTAGCTGATGTCACTCATGAGTAAGCACCTCAGCTAATCTTTCTATCAGGGAATGCAGGTCTATTACAATAAAATACCTATAAATTATGTAAGTATTGTACATATGGCTAAAACAGATTCATATACTATGCACACATGGACTACTTGATGTATACTAAATACTTCTCTTGCATTTCATTTATTTTTAATTTTTTTATCTGCATTATTATTTGCATTTAAATATATCCTCTCACTTACTGCTCTATGTACTATTATGTCTGTTTAGGATATCTATGTAATCTGTTTATTGTACAGTGTGTCACCATAATGTGTGTTGTTACCTCAGTTTTGTTTGACCTTAATACAGACTCAAGATATTTGCCCACAGCACATGAAACATGAATATTTTATACTTGGAACATGGTTGGAAATGTTATATGTAGATCAGTACACCTATGCAGTCAAGCACAAATGGGGAAAAAAAATAGAAAAAAATGCTTTAATGATGCAATATCATCACAGCCTTAGAAGTAAAATACTACAGCCATGAGATAAATCACACAATATTTCTTAAATGTTGACTCATGCCATGTAAATGAGGTTCCGTACATGATTCTCTTTGCTAATCAGATGTGGCGCATGACTGTTTTAACACAGCTCCACAGAGGTAGGTGACCATCCACTGTTCTGCTGTATGCATCTGTCTATGCGCAGCACATCTCCATCCATCATCATGCACTAACACATAGTGGGGGTAACCACTGGTGATTATAGATGCAAAAGCTTCAGTAGATACATTTTCCCTTAGTAAATGTATTTTACACTTTTAAACTGTATTTTTGCTATTTTGTTGATTTTTTTAAAACTGTTCTTGCTGATTTGTTGTACTTTTTGTCTGATGTAGCACATTCAGACCTGCTGAATCTGGTTCTGTTTGTTAAATTGTGAAAAAAACAAGGCCATCTTTTGTTGGAGAGGGTCCCCCCTGCACTCTTGTGGCTGGAGGGGGCAGTTTGGACTCAACTGATTGAAGGTTGCTGGCACAGGGCTCAGTTTTGAGCATTTTTATTGGTTAAATTGTTAAATTAAGTTTCTCACTGTTGCTACATAAAACCCTCATTTGTGTGGGGTTGTGCTTGTTTTAGCACAGCTCCATAGAGTTAGGCTTCCAGCCACTGGTCTGCTGTATTCATCTGTTTATGCGTAGCACACCTCCATGCAGCATCATGCGTAGTGGGGGTAACCACTGGTGATTATAGACGCAAAAGCTTCAGTAGATACATTTTCCCTTAATAGCTGCTGTGATCCTGCCGATAAGTCCTTAAGTTGGGCTTAGCCGATCAG
Organism: Protopterus annectens; assembly: GCF_019279795.1. NCBI lineage: Eukaryota > Metazoa > Chordata > Ceratodontiformes > Protopteridae > Protopterus > Protopterus annectens. The sequence continues at coordinate 564,715,074 of NC_056731.1, forward strand.
AGAGCACCTCAATTGCATTTTTGCCCCTTAAACAGTCCCAAAACCAACAAATCTGCAATAGTCTCATGCCATGAGAACCACTACTAGTCTACACCCTTTATAGAGCACCCCATTAGTATAGACTCAGTTTAGTTTAGAGTACCCAGTTATACCACACCTCTCCATTTTCTCTCCCCACTGTGAAAACAGGATTTAACCTAGCATTATGGATTGTCAGTTTCCCGTGATGTCTCCTACCACCCTGATGACATGGGTATCCTGTGGCAGTGTACACTGACATCCCTCTACTCCTAAATCACGCAAGAACAATTTGTGAGAGATGTATCTACATTAAGAAACTGGAAGTCTTGCTCTCTCATGCACAGAACAGTAACACTGAACAGGTTGTTAGCTCACATACTACACCTCCTACCAAACCAAGCACTCAATACTTAAACCATCATATGTGGAGGTACTCACCCTGACCTACCTTAACACCAGAGACCTTCCAAACACCAAATATGCTACTACAGCACCTACAGCACTCAACACACATAAAAACACAAGCATCAGTGTCTGACCAAGTAAGAGCCTAAGGCAATGTACATCTAAACCAATTTTTTTAGTCATAGGTGACTCTTGTGAGACACACAGATGTCCCCATCACCAGGCTGGACAAGGAGAAGGTTACAGTCAGCTGTCTGCCAGGTGCCAGCATGCATCAGATCACACATGCACCCAAGTACCATTATGACTCAACAATAGTTCACATTGGTGTGAATGATTTGAGATGTACCTCACTGGACTATATGAAGAGATACATGATTGAGCACTATGATTATGTGACTCAGGCACGTATGTCCCTAGCCTTGAGCAGCATTCTACCCTCACCTAGGATGATACCACAATATAAATAAACAAAAAGTGATTGACTTCAACAATTGGGTTAATTTCTGATGTCATTCTAAGGGGATCCAGTTACTATCAGCTTGGGATGACATAGTTGACAAACCATGCTGCTTTGCCAGATATGGGCTTCACCTGTCACCTCTAGGATTTTACTTGCCTTCCCCATAGTACCTTTTTAGGCAAGGTATCAAGAACAAAATTTCTGATGTGAAAATATCACTCACAAATAAATTGAAGGTTATGCTGCTAAATGCTAGTAGTTTAAATCAGAAACGGCACTCTCTGAAAGCAGTCCTCTCCCTGGAGGATGTTGCTGTCTGTGCAGTCAGAGAAACTTGGTTCATGGCTGCAGACAGTACCCTGGCCTTGCAAGGCTACAATGCCTTCCACACTTTCATAGGTTCATAGGTGTATACTAGGCTAATGGCATTGGAGCCTTTACAAGCCTAGCCCATATGATTATCCTGGCATTGTGCCACCCAACCTTAGTTCCTAGTCCATCTGTCGAGTAGAGCCAGTAGAGTGATCCCTGGGGTGAATTTTCTATTTCTCATTCACTCATCAAGATCTCTCTTGAAGTGAGCCAGTGAGGTGCTCTGCTTGACATGTATGGGAAGTCTATTACATAGCATGGGCAATCTCTGAGTTATGAACCTGTCCCTTCAGCATGTTCTATTGATTGTGGTAATGAGGTTGAGGTCTCTGCAGCGTGTGGTGTGAAGGGATTTGGATTTCTTTAGATGTAGCATTTCTAACAGAGCTGGGTCAGACATGGCTTTTTTGCAAGTCAAGCAGAGATCACCTCTAAGTAGGTGATATGAGACAGAGAATAGTTGGAGGTTTTTTTAGTCTGTCCATATAGGACAAGTGTTTAAGGCCTAGGATCCTCTTTGTGAGGTGAGGTACTTTTGCGGCCTCTCCAGTTGTTACAGATGTCTAGTGAGGTACATGTCAAATGGGGCATTGTACTCGATTGGCCTAATGAGGGAAGAGCAGAGGTAGATAATCACCTCTTTCTTTCTGTACGCAAAATCCTTAGTAATGAGATGTGCCACATAGAAGGACCTTCTGACCACAGTGGCAACGTGGTGGTCAAAAGAGAGGTTGCTGTCAACCTGTTTTCCCAGATCTCTTATAACGCCTTCTGTGTTCAGTGGACTACCATCAATGTGGTAATTCAAGGGAACTGGGTTTTTCCCAAAGGGGATGAAGACATATTTATTGGCATTGAGCTTAAGGTCACGGTTCTGGCACCAGTCGTTGGTCTCATTGAGGCCTTTCTGTAGGATGTCACCATCACTTGAGGAGTTAATAATAGCCCCCAACTTGCAATCATCTGCGAACTGTGTTAGCCAGAGTCTTTTCGTGTTGGCCTGGACTTTAGAGATGTAGATACCAAACAGGAGAGCACCCAGGACCGAACTCTGTGGGACTCCACTCGTGACTGGTCAGCAGTCTGACTTGGAGTCAGCTACTTTCACACTGTGGATTCTATTTGTGAGCCAGTTTGCAACCCACATAGTGATATAGGGGTTGATGCCTAGCTTAGTAAGTTTTTCTATAATTCCTGAGTGGGGAATGGTATCAAAGGTTTTGGCCAGATCAAGGTAGGCTGTATGAATCACCTTACCTTCATCCACAGCTCTGGTGACTGATTCAAAGAAGTTTACCAAATTGAGCAGGCATGATCTACCCTTCACAAAACCAAACTGTATAGAATCCAGAGTTTTTCAGACTGCAAAATGGACGTGAGAACAAAATGAGGAGAAGTATCTATCTTCATTAAAGATAAATACACCTCTAGACTGGTTTGACATGAAAACTCCATGGAGTTACTTCAAGTTCAACTAACTGTGGGTAAGACCCTCTCTTCAAGTCATTGTTAGCTATACGCCCTCTTCAATGAGTCAAAATACCCATGTTGCTTATGTGGACTTATTTGAGTCCATCAAATTGCAACCAAACACTCTAGTCATGGGCAATTTTAACTATTCTTCCACTGAGTGAGAAACTTATATGAGTACCAACATACTGACATACAAAGGTTCCTGGAATTTGTTAACACTAATGCACTGGAACAAACAGTATGCAACCCCTCAAGGGGCTCAAATATTCTCGACCTGGTCCTCACCAACACGGGTGACCACTGCACCACCACAAGTATAGGACCCTCACTGGTTAAATCTGATCACAAATCAGTCACATCTGAAGTAGCTATAACACCTGAACCCCTCTTAGGTGTAATCAGGCTAAAACAATTTACCAAAGTTAATTATACCCTTCAGGTATGGCATAAATAACTTCCAAACTCCTGTTCCCACAGATGCCATTGACAATTATACTAAGGTATATACAAATGCCCTGAAGAAACACTTACACAAATGTATCAACACAGCTGTACCTGATAGGATCAAAACAAGATCCTCAAGAAAAAAACAAGCCTCCCTGGTGGACATCTAGCATTAATAAGTTATACAAGAGGAAGAAATTGCTGTCTAAGAATAAAAAAGAGAGGTCACACCCTTCTCTGCTTGAACAAACAAATAAGACACCTTGTAAAATCCTCTAAGGGCAAGTTCAAAAAAACATTTAGCCGTCATAGCTAAGGATGACCATGAGGCATTGTTTAGCTATATCCATAACCTAAAAGGTAGGACTCAGATGTGTGCTGAACTAGCTGTGGATGGCATCACACACACTGATCCTGTGAAAATAGCTAACCTATTAGCTGACAGATTTGGTGAAAATGTAACCCCCCTGTCCCCTCCAAATATTCCATAAAGCATTCCCTCTACATCTCCCCCACCTTGTATCTCCAAAGAACAAGTCATCAGTGCTGTCTCCAAGGCCAAAAACACTGTCTCTATGGGACTGAATGGCATTCCAGGTTGCATTTTAAATGGTCTAAAACATGAGTTAGCAACTCCACTAGGTACTTTCTTCAACCACAGCCTGCAGAGTACATTTTTTTCCCCTGCTGAAAACAGCAACCATCATCCCCCCTTCATAAAGGGGGTACAGCAACAGACCCTCTTAATTACAGACCCATAAGCTTAACCAGCCTTATCTGTAAGGCCATGGAACAAATCGTCATGGACTTTATAAGTAAGGATAAAGGTGATCTCCAAACCCTTGATCTGACACAGTTTTTTTGTCAAAGGCCGGTCATCCCTGTTAAACCTGGTGAACTTCTTCAAAAACATCACCCGAGCCACAGATGAAGGCAAATTTGTGCAAACAGCCTACCTTGACTTAGCCAAGGCCTTTAACACAATCTCACAATAAGGCATCACTGATTAACTCTGCTATTTGAATATCATCCCTTATCTGGTTATGTGGGTTGCTAATTGGCTCACAGACAGATCACACTCAATCAGAGCTGGTGACTTTACCTCATCCAGCAGACTTGTCACCAGTCTAGTTCCACAGGGGTCAGTGCTGGGCCCCCTATTGTTTGGAATATACTTCTCAGAAGTTTAGGCCAAAACAGAGGGGCTCTGGCTGACTAAGTCTGCTGATAACTGCATATTAGGTGCAATTATTCAATCCCCAAATTATGTCAGTATACTTCAAGGGGGACTTACACAAACCAGTGATTGGTGCCAAAGCCATGGACTCCAACTCAATGCTAAAAAATACATTGTCATCCCTTTCACTAAAAAAACAAATTCCATGCTGACTATCATATAAACAATAATGCCCTAAGTAACAACTCAGTAGTGAGGGACTTGGGAACGCAAGTTGACTGGAGCCTAAACTTTGACTACCATGGTCTACTATGGTAAGGAAGGCATTCTGCATTGCATTAGCAAAGGTATTTCCTCAAGAGCAAAAGGGATCATAACACTCACTTTGGTATGTACTTTACCAGGCATCTGCAGCAACCTGAGAGACCTCAGAGATTTTTAACTAAGAAAATTCAGGCTCTTCAGCACATGTTATACATTGATAGACTGACTTCACTGCCACTATAATCAGTAGCATTCAGACTAGTTAGGGGAGACTTGTGCCTGGCCTACAGAGCAATCTTGGATCCAAGCCTAATGGAAATGCTGCACATTTGCAAGTCAAATGGGACAAGGATCACCCACTCTAGGAACCTTAACCTGGACTGCAACACAAATAGAACCTGCTGGAGAGACAGATATGTCTCTGAGGTTCTCAGTCCCTGGAATAGGCTAACAATTCACATAAAACAAAGCCCCTTTCTGACCCTGTTTAAGTGTAGCCTGGATGATTGGATGGAAACCATTAATTCCTGTCGGGGATTTCAGCTATGATGGGGATTACATTGTTAGCAGGGTGCTTTGATTATAAGATAAAGCTATGGGGAATATCATAGTAAGAGATTTTCCTGTTAAGGATGAAAATGTACACCAGATCAAAGTGAATCTCATTATGGCAGAAGTATCAATCAGAATGAATTATACACTTTTTTCTATAGATTTATAACCAGTACATTCACTAGGTAAAGTCCCTCTGATTACAGATGGCATGAGAGGACCCAAGAACTTCTTTGGTAAATAAAATAATGTACATCTCTCTGCTGGCAAGGAACAATGACCACAAATGTATGAAGATACAGTGGCTTCACTGTATCACTGTATGTATTACATATTGCACATTTATGGCCTGCTTCAGTTGTCAAATTAAAATATAGGATGGTAACTGAAAATTATAACAGCGGCCAGGTTAACTGCTGAATGAGTACCTTACCTGTTACATTTATACAAACAGAACATTTGAGGAATATGTCATTGGATGCATCCAAGTGCCTTGTCATATGTACTAATCCTTATTGCTAGAAACTTCAGTTTCTAGTACTCAACAATAATTAACACAGCAGCTTTGCAGACACTGGTTACTAAAAGTACAGATCTGTTTGCACCGGTTTTCCTGGTGTAATGAGATGGAAATACAAGAAACTATCAATGTTTATTTTCACATATTAAATGATATTGTTTAGCTATACATATACGTATATATATATATATATAGATGTGGTGAGAGAGGACATGCAGGCGGTTGGTGTGACAGAGCAAGATGCAGAGGATAGGAAGAAATGGAAACAGGTGATCCGTTGTGGCGACCCCTAACGGGAAAAGCCGAAAGATGATGATGATATATATATATATATATATATATATATATATATATATATATATATATATATAAATAGATAGCTATAGATATATTTATTTTATTTTATGTTTGTTTACCGGGAAAATCCGACCTGATACAGGTCCATTTTCAGCAGAGCCCCGGGGAGAAAAGCTCCAGACAATATCTACACTTGCGCACACACGCATGCACACACACACACACACTGAGATACTGGCTATATTCAATTTGTTTAAACACACCATCTAAATAAAGCCAAATGAAAAAAGTAATCTAATACATGCTTTATCTATTGCTAGTATATACTACTTAAACACACAGGCACAAAATGTTCTCATTTTGTGATCCAGGTGTTAGTTTTCTTATAGATTATTAGTTCAGGGGAATGTGGACATGAACCCTGCACCCCCAATAAATGCTTGTTAATAAGGTTTTAATGATGTCTATGGGCTTACAGATGGCAGGCTATGATTAGATAAAGTGTGTTGACATGAAGCAAGTTTAGATCAAATGACATACACACATTTTCTGATGATCATTCAAAATGCTAATAACAATCACACACTATTATCAAAGAAGTTAGGACTGATAATAGCTTTTAGATGTGTAGGACTATGCAGCATGCAGACAACACTGGTAACATGCTGGAGTAAACAGAATATGTGTGTTCTACGTCATAATACAAGGAATATGGTTTCACAGACAGTAGATTTACATATCAGGCTGTAATCACCTTAGGTGCATTGCTCTGTGGGATATCTCCTTTCCTTTAAAATAGTGTAATTAATTTTGAGTTAGTATATACAAGCTAGCTAGCCCGGGCGGCAATGGAGGTGCAGCGGTTAGCATTGTCGCCTTACAGCAAGAGGTTCTCTGGTTCAGTCCTCAGCTGGGGTGCCTTCTGTGCGGAGTCTGCATGTCCTCCCTGTGGTCGCGTGGGTTTCCTCTGGGTGCTCCGGTTTCCTCCCAAAGACATGCTGTAGGTGGATTGGACACTAACTGGCCCTAGGTGTGAGTGTGTGCCTTCTGTGGAGGGTTGGGTACCGGGCTGGCAACTTGGCACTGTAAAACTCCACTGCCAATCATGAGCGGACAGGTGATCTGCTGTGGTGACCCCTAACTGGGAAAAAGCTGAAAGAAGAAGAAGATATGCAAGCTAGCTAGCCAGGTACATGGAAGACACACACTGAGATGTGAGTGAAGTAATGATGGTTGAAAACAATGACTAAAGCTTTTGTGAGTATTGTAACACTAAAACAATGTGCCAAATACAAGTGGACTGCTGCAGCCTGTTTTATTTAGCTGGTGACTGTAGAAGTGATGTATTTTTTTCTGTTTCTCTGCAGCTTGCCATGCGACTGTCAGCCTTACAAAAGACTAAGTTGTTTGCTATTTATGATAAAGTGACATGTTAATGTGTATTTATGTTGAATGCCATACTCGATGGCTGTTTTTCACCAACCTATAGGCGGATGATTGCATCATTCAATACGTTAATGTACAGCAATACAAATATGTATACAACTGATACTCAAGTCTGTCGCATAACGAGGAAGGACTTTTTCCTGAATATAAAACAAATACTAGAAAATATTGTAGAAAGGCCTATTAGCCTTCTTCACAAAATGAAACTTTGATTTATGCACCTACAGGTAAGTGTACATTGTATACTTACTTTCCATTTCCATTGTACAGCTAGAGGGTAGACTGTCACAATTAAAGGATGAAAATGAATTTCACATATTACACCTTATAGGGGTCAGTACCCTATGATAATTAATGGTACTGAAATCATTTATTCCAGTATCTAACCTAAAATAGATGCAGCTTCCGTTAGAACAAAACCACTGAAGTTAAAGTATTCTCATATGTTTCCCCGGTGGCCATTATAAATCTATTCATCTCTGCATACGTAGCTTTGGTGGGTGAGCTAGGTTTTTGAAAGAGCTGGTGGTAAAGTCATGTGCCCTATCCTGCCACTCATTATATCTCCACATGCTGCTCCTGCTGCCTGCGACGATCGCACAGAGGCAGCATCTATTACTCATCCATCACTCAACCAGATCGACAGGTCGGCATCTTTTCACTCTGCACCTTTAGCCACTTGAATACTAGTAAAAAATCATTAGCATGTTTAGCAGATTACTACTTCCTAACCTCTTCTATTTTATTACAAGAAATACTTCTTTCAAAATATTGATCGGGGATGTCTGAATCATATCTACACTCAGCAGGCATGAAAGAAATGCAAGCATAGCTAAAGCCTTTAAAGACATTTATAGCTACTGTGAAAATACTGTCTATATGTCATCATAATGCTAAATTATTATCTCAGCTCTTCAAAACAATACAATGTTTACAACAACGAAATAAGAAACTCCAAACAAATGTATGCAAAAACTTGAAATTAGTCTCATCAATATTAACATGTTAGAGGATTGGGAATACATTAAACTACTAGGTCCCTTCATAAACAAACCCAAGTAAAATGATAAAGTCTTTATGCAAAATGTCTGTTTCTACTACAAAATTACTGTTGACCTGAAAGAATGGCTGGTATTCACAGCTTGGACTTTGGCTGAAACAATGGCTGATATTCACATCTTGGACTATGCACATGTGGTTATCGGTGATTACTGCCTCTAGATGGATAGGTAAATAAGCTCATTATAGTTCATTTGCTATGAATGGCCATAAGTAAAGCTCTTTTTAAAAGTGCTCCCATTTATGGAAAAATCATAAAGTATCTAATATTCAGCATTAAGAACTTGCAAATTAGTACGCAAAAACATGAGGTTTGTATTACTTTGTTTTTGAGTATTGCTGGTAAGCACTGCTAAGCGCAGTCATGGGTGAAAGCTATAAGGCAACAGCAAACTGTGCAGCATTTAAATTTGAGATTTTTAAAGAATAAAGTGGCTTATAATGGTTTATATAGAGGTATCTTTATGTAGACACCCTGATGGTTTTATTAAGGAAAAGAAAGGGGGATAGGAACGATTGAAAATGAGAGACAAAAAGGGGAACACACAAGGAAAACATCAAGAGGATCTGTGCTGGAGGAGGTATGAGAGGTGGAGCACTGTGTTTTTCTCCAAGGGATAGACCCCCCCTCCTATTTGTAAGTGTTTATTTAATAGGGTAGTGTTGGTGGGTAATAGGTAACAGGGTAATGGACAAAGGATAAGAAAAAGAAGGGCTGAGGAAGAGATGGTAACGGAGTCCCTAGTGCAATTCCACTGCAAAATGGTGGTGTAGTGGAGGACACCAATGTCGATGGGGTAGGGGCTGTGGTGGCTCAGTGGTTAGCATCAGCTGGGAGACCATGTCTTCAACAAGCTGAATAGATGCTTCAACAAACTGAAACTGAGTTGTGAATCCCCCTTTTGGTGAGACCTTCCAGGCCGCCACGTGCTGGTGTGCCTGCAGGATCAGTATCATCACTCCTACCCTGTGAGGACATCCACAAGCAGGCATATGGTGAGCATTCTGTAACATGGGAGGTATGTGCCTGAGCAACTCTTGAGAGATTTGAAACTGTTAAGAATAGTAAAATAAATTGGGGAGAAATAAAACAATGAAGGAGAAAGAAATGCACAATTACACTAATAAATCCAAAGGGGGGGGGGGGGTTCAAAAGAGAAAATATACAGTAAATCCACAAATCATGTTCTTTTGTTAAGTCAACATTCATGTGTCTTTACTGGAAGATTTCTGACTGACAGTGATGAATAACAAATGGCAATTTTATGAATACATGATATGGGAGAGTGCAGGGAAAGGATAACATGTTAATGAGCTGAATGCACTGCAGGTAATATATCACAAATGAACCTGGCCAGACTGTGATTTCTATAGATAATTGTGTGGTTTGTGCTATCTAAATTTCGTTTTTTCGTACGAAGATGGCAGGCACACTTGGCCATTCCTTTGTAATTTAAAAGCTGATTACATGAAAAACCTTTCATTGTGTGATTAGGGCCATTTTTGTAAGCTGTAGTAATAATGAAAATAAGGGGTCAAGGTGGGGAAAGATAACTTTAGTCATGAGGAAAACTGTATCCTCATGGCAGCACCTCCAGTATATGGAAACTTCTGTTTAGTAAAGGGGGCTCAAACAAGCCATTAGGACCAAAGCCTGAAATCAAGTACTTCTTGAGATTAACGCCATGGTGGTAGAAACTGAGCATCAGCACAGTGCTACAAGTGGTCAAATGATATGCTAGGACGTGCCAGAGGCAAAGCCAGGCAGAATGCAATTTCTCATACCACCGAGGGGGAGGGGGGCTGGTCTCTGACAATTATTCAGTTAACACCAGATGAGGAATACCTCCAATCCATCAATGGAGATGTCTATGACAGAGAAGATGGTGGCAAAGGAATAATCAGTGAGGGTGCAGACACTGGGTGTTACCAACGTCTGCTCAAGAAAGTTGGTTTAATAGCAGTAATGTATATTAATATGGAGAACCGAATGCTGCCAATGAATGATTTGATTTAACACATGGCAATTAACTATTAATAGGTGAACCATAAGCATCAGCACAGAATGCCAATGGAGGCAGTGTGCATGGTAAGTGTCCCACTCAGCACTCACCCATTTATAACATATAGTAGTGTGTGCTACTTTATTGTTAGTAGTGTTTTCTTCAAATCATTTTAACAGGGTCAGCAGCATCAGAAACAAACAGTTCCACTGTACCAATAAATGTGTATTCTGTCACCATAAGAATGGGCGTTGCTACTACTGCTGCTGATGATGATAACATAGTTATATTCATGAGTCAGCCTGAAGAAAGTGGCACACAGTCCCCAGGTTTAATACCAGAAAAGACCTCACAACACATTAGTAATTCTGCAGGAAGTGACAGCTACACCCAAAGTTACATACATGATGACATTACACTCACCCTTGTATTAGAGGAACAGTCATACAGCTGAGCACAAGTATCTCCAAACCGAGATGAGCACTTTCAGGATGATGGCAGACATTCAGAGGTAACACCTTCCACACACACATCTTTAAAAAGGCCATTTAACTGAAAACTCATTCATCTGAAACTTCATTTTTTAGAAAACCTTCTTCACGATAAACATACCATATATTTTTTTTTTTTTTTTGTGTTGGTGGGATGGCAAGTCCCCTGTCTCTTCATAACCCCTTATATATACTAACTTTATGGTTGCACAATCTAGGAGAAAAGAAAAAAAGCACACAAAGTGAATCAGTGCTGGAGTCAAAACACAATAATTTGCTAATCTGGGGGATAAAATGATGCTGACCATTGTAGTCCACACAAACTCTGCTAGGCTCACTTCCCTAATAAAACCCTGTCCTAAGATATGACACCATCAGGTACTTTCTATAGACTTCTACCCTTTTCTATCAAATGAGTTTTAATTAAAATGGGTTTTCAATCAAATGGGCTTGACCATTTGAGTTTCATTAGAATGAACTTTCTATGAATTGACATAGACTCAAATTAGAGAGAGAGATATAGATATACAGTAAATATAAATATATAGATATACACACACACACACCACACTAGAACTGACCGCATAAGGAAGGTGACAAGTTCAATGTATTTTAGCACCTGTCTACCTGTTTTGGAAAAATTATTGTCCATTGAACATATACTTGCCCATGCAATTACCTGGGATCTGCTCTAATGTACCCCATAACTGTCTGTTACAGATGCAAGGAATTCAGCATCCGTTCCATCTACCAAAGGAGAAACTATGAATGGAGGCATGCAGACATGGCCTTCAAATGGTAATGGAGAGATACATAAGTTCATCAAAAGGAAATGATCAGCTGTCTTTGTAAAATGGCAAAATGTTATCTGGGTCGAAGAAATAGCAGTCCAGCTTGATGGAGATAATATGAGGACCTTCTTGTCAAATGAAATATAAAAGCTTCAGAACTGCAGCACCCATCAACAGCATTGCCAATGCAATTTTGTCTCTCTCTCACACACACACACACACACACACACACACACACACACACACACACACACACACACGCACCTACACCTACATACACTTTTTTTAAGGACAGTGCATTTCTCATAATAGTGGATGTTTACTCAAACTAGCCTGAATGTTTATACTAAGTGCCCTGAACTGCACTACATTTAAGCAGCTATGTCCAAGATTGCTATTACATTTATAAGGACACATATTTGCAAAAAAATGCAAACCATGAGTCTGTTGGACTATGATTAACTTTTGCCTTGTTCCCTAGTCTCATCCACCCTTATTCCCTATCAGGTTCTTTGTACACCCCTACTCTAAGAATCTGACTGAATCCTGAAGTAACCCAGCTGCTGGGGCCCTTCTAGGGAGGGAATTATTTTGGCAGTCTATGACAAATTAACTTTTGATGACTGAAAAGATCCCTAAATGAGGATGGCATAAAGCATTTCATTGCAGTATCCTATCTTCAAAACACCACTGACTGTCAGAAATTTTTATGGAGATATTTGAAAGGAATGAAAGCTAGAAGGCCAGATAAAATGTCACTGAATCACAAATAACATTTTTTTTGTTTCTTATACTGAAATTACATATGTAACTACAAATTAAACACGTCATGATGTTTCTGAAAAAAGATATCGCTAATAACTGGATTTTACATTTTTTGATGATTATAATATGGTATTTCTAAGAAATTCCAAAAGTATTAAGGATAGGTATGCACGGTATTTCCTGAGAATGGGCAAGTGAGTAGTTTTAAAAGATCTATTGTTTACAATCCATTGTTAAGCCCCACACTGGAAGTATTTTGCAATGTGTGAGCAAGACATGAATGACTTATTTAATGATAAGAATCATAGAAATGAGAGGAAGTTTCATAATTTAACCAAATAGAGACAGAAGCTTTGAAGATTCTTAAAAATGATGAGACTTTATCCATATGACTGGCAGACAAAGGAGGGGAGCTAGTGCTTATGGGCACTGACGTTTATAATTCAGCTATTAATAGCATGTTGAAAGATTTAAATGTTTATGATGTAATAACCATAGAGGATATTAAGAATATTATCAGGCATGTCCAGACTATTCTATATGACTGTTTGTTGAACAATGCTATTACCTATGAGCTGTATAATTATTAATTGGTTGAATCAGCACCAATTCCCATTTTTCAGGGTTTACCGAAGATACAAAAGTGTCTAACCAACCCACAGTTCAAAGCTATCGTTTCTGGATGGGGGTGGCTTACAGAACCATTATCAATATTTGTTGAGAAACATTTAAGAACTGTGTTGAATGGTATAGATATGGTGTTCAGTGATACTAAGCAGTTTTTGAACCAACTGTACAGTTATATATATTGCCATGAGTGAGAATACTTTGTTACTATGGATGTACAGTTATATACTTTGAGGATATTTTGTTACTATGGATGTACAGTTATATACTTTGAGAATACTTTGTTACTATGGATGTACAGTTATATACTTTGAGAATACTCTGTTACTATGGATGTATAGTTATATACTTTGAGAATACTTTGTTACTATAGATGTACAGTTATATACTTTGAGAATACTTTGTTACTATAGATGTACAGATATATACTTTGAGAATAGTTTGTTACTATGGATGTATAGTTATATACTTTGAGAATACTCTGTTACTATGTGTGTACAATTATATACTTTGTGAATACTTTGTTACTATGGATGGACGCTCCTTATTCACTGTGATTCCCAATGAGCCAGGCTTGGAGATTGATAAGAATTTCTGAAAGGGAAAAGTGACTATAGTGAAGGGATGATTGATCTTTTATGTTTATTCATTCAAATCATCTTAGAGAACAAGTTATTCCTGTTTTCAGGGATATACTATCTTCAAGTAACTGGAGTGGCAATGGGGACGCCTTGCACCAATAGCTATTTGTATAGCATGCTGGCACACTGGGAGGCCAATTATGTATTAAAAGAGAACAGATTTGTCCCCACCATTGCCTTCTATTGAAGATTTGTGGATGATATATTTTTTCTGTGAACAGGGAACAAAGAAGAACTTGATGATTTCATTGACTATCTACATAAAAACACCACTTTTCTTAAATTTACTGCAACTATTTCTAACAGATGTATAGATTATCTAGATGAGAGGTTAGAGAAAGATGAGTATAATAGTGTCATCAGTATTAGATACAGGAAAAATTGTCATAGAAATCATATTTTGCATAGACAGAGTTTACATCCCTTACATATCTATAAGAATATAGTAAGGGGTCAAGCTATGAGATTATCCCACTTAAATAATAGGAAATGTAGATCTGGCTATGATGCATGATGAGTTTTTACAAAGGGGTTATAAGCAGTCAGAGACAGAAGCAGGGATGTTAGATCTGAATGATTTATGAGCTGGCAGAGCTAAGCCCTACTTTTCTGATAGAGAAAAGAATCCCATTACACAATATGAGGGATAATCAGAGATGAGGGGGGTACCTATGTCTTTGAGTTACTCTAGTAATATTGGTTTTATATATAATATAATTAAGAAAAAGTGCCATACATTAATTTCGGATGACAAAGTTAATAGTGTAATAGGAACACCGCCTAGATTTAGATTTGAGAACAGGAAATTAATAAAGAGGCTACTTTGTTATAATAAATGCAGGGATTCTCTGGAATCCAGCCAGCTTGGGATATTTCTGTGTCGTAACTGTAACTTTTGTTATCTTATTGATGGTAACAGTGTTTTTATACATCTTAGAACCAAGAAAAGGTATTATTCTAGAGTGTCAATTAGTTGCATTTCCAAACATCTGTTGTATTTAGCACATTGTGAACCAAATAAAAAAAATTATGTTGGAAAGACATCTGCCTGATAGACTTCTTAGATCCATTAATCAGAACCTGGTATAAGTAGAGAAGCCTGCTCAGTCACCAAGCAAACTTTTATTATCCTTCTCTCTAGCATCCCTTTGGAATTCCCTCCCATGACTTATTTGTACCACCCATAGCCACACCCACCTTTAAGACCTTACTCCATTCCCACCTCTCTGTTCACTGGGAATGTTCCTGCTGCTACCCCTCATGACTTCACTCTACTTCACCCCTGTTTTCCTATCCCCCACTCTCTCAACTCAGCTGTAACACTGATCTCCACTGTTCTTATCCTCCTTTTCTCATCAAATATTACTCACTCCCTACTACTTCTTACATTAGTCTCTTGTATGCATACAAGACTTATAACTCTTTTTCCCATATTTCTCTACAAATTTGTTAATTGTCATGTGAGGCTCATTGTCACTACTGTTTTATACACTTGTACTATCTTCTCTTGTATGGATATTATCCCAATGTTCCAAGCAGAGATAATTACACCAATGATTTTTTTATTTTATATATATGTTTTTGTCTTACCCTTTTTTTTAATTGTAAGTCCTCAAACTGCATACTAACTTACACTACTGTTTTAATAACATTACTTGTTTTGCTTCTACAAAATGTGCTACATCATTGATTTTCTTTTTTTATATATATATGTTTTGTTCTTATCTACTCTATACTGTAATTTCTTAAACTGTGTAATAACTTCTAAACATATGTCAATATTTTTGTATACTGTTTAAGGAGCTTTTTTCCCCGGGCCTCCATTGAAAAGGCTCTTCTTGGCCCAATGGACTATCCCGGTAAACAAACTGTAAATAAATAAAATAAATAAAGACAGATCACACACTTTTGGAAACTATGAGGGAACATAGTAGGAATATTAGGCAACAAAAAGAAAAGACTTCATTAGCTAGCTATGCAATGGAGATGGGGAAACATGCACATTTAAATTTAAAGTACTAGAGATAATGAGAGATAGTGAGATAAGATGGAGGACTAGGGGATGTGACTAATCGAATGGAAAGCTGAGAACTGTAATGGATTCTACATCTGCAAGCAGATAAAACATATGGTTTAAATCACAAGATCTCTTTAAGACCTGCCTTAAAACAAAGGGGCTTATATAAATGAGCTGTGATTTAATTGTAAATAGATCATATGATCTATTAGATTATTTTTATTGGATGCTTTGAACTGGAATGTTTTGTATTTAATTACTGTTTGTTTTACATTTTTATATGGTCAGATTAAACAGATTGTGTCTATGAAAGCACTTACTATGTTTATTGGATTTGTGTTTTATTAAAGTCATTTAGCCTTATGCAGCTTATAATTTTTATTTTGACATTTACTTGTTTAGTATTTATGCTGTTAGTTGCTTGTTTGTGTCATTTTTACTTATTACTTAGAAATTTTGATACGAGCCATTAAAGGGAAATTTTGGCCATTCATATAAAGAATGTTGTTCAGCTTTTCATAGAGTGGCAGCACCTGTAATTGCAAAACTGCTAACCTGTTGTATTTACTCATCCCTAAGAATTGGCATTAGTCATCTGCTAATATAAATAATGCGTTTCAAACTGTGAAAATACAGAGGAAACAAAATATATTTACAGAGAATAAAAGCACTGATATGGACAAAGGCACAACATTAAACTGGGTAAGGATTTTAATTTAATGTAAACTAATTGGTACAACATAAACAAAAATACTGACAATCATAAAAAGAAATCAGAAATATCCACAAAATGAAAGGAATTTGTCAGTACTGGATTCTTCAATGAAAGTTATTTGTGAGATGAACTCAGCAGACTAGAATGAATGAAAATGCCCTCAAACTAAATTAATTCTTCATTCTTTGCTGTAGGATACATTTTTCATTTTTCTTTTCTATGGACACAAACATGCAATAATTTTATGAATGTCACACACTTAATATATATTATTATAAAGGTCATGGTAATATTGCTTTCCAAGTGATTGTTGAAATCCAAAGACCCTTATGTTAACACACTTGTTAATTTAGTTACTGAACCGTTATGACACAGACATGTCATGATTTCTTAAATGTCACATAGTTAATTTATATTTCTGTACCAATGAGCAAACATTGGATGAACATTTAAGTGAATTTTATAGTGATATTTAACATTTTCTAAAAATGACTCTTGAAAATTTAATGCTTTAAAGTCTCAGTTTGAAGAGTTTGCTTACAGTCCGATCAACAAAAATCTGTATACTTTGACAAATCCACAGCAGGAATGTTGAACAACTCTTATGTGTCACCTGTTTTTCAGGCATTAGAAGGTATAATACTGTATAAAGCCCCATGAAACTAGTATGAGCAACTAAATATTTTCCATCTTTAATGGGCTACTCCTGGTTCTTGCTGGTATTTTAGCTGCATAACACATTTCTTCTTGCAATGTCCCCCTTTGCAGTTGTTAATTCTCAAGAACCTTGGTCATGTGAAGCCACTAGGGGTTGCTTCTGTGTAAGCTAAGACTGAAACAAAACTTCACAGCAAATGTTGTAAATTTTGTAGTTAGTTCAGATTTATTTCGGTTCTACTCTTACAGCTATCACCATGATATAGAGTTGAACAGGTCGTGCTATCAGTGCTACCAACAAATATTTTGCCTGGAAATATTCTAAACCTTTTGTTTGCTGTTTTAACCTTTTCAATATAGTGTATAAGTCTCTTGTTTTAAAATGAGCCCATGCAGGAAAACCTTGCTATGTTTCATTTATTTGTGCACTAGGTTTGCATTTTGACTACATCACATCCAACTAAGAGAGTATATATGTACTGCTATCAGTTTTTTTTAATAACACAGGCTCTTTTAAAATTAACACTATTATTTCAAAGTACCAGGGAGTTGTTACATAGAGTTACTGCATCTGAATTTTCCAAATAAATATAATGCTTGGACAGTTTTGGCAGAGTCCTGTGCCTTGCCTTGCTATGAAGATGAATGGATGACTATGAAATCATTCACCAGGTTCCACATCTGCATTATGTTCTATTCAGTCTAATTTGTATGTATTACAAAAATCTGGCTGACATGTTTATTGTTAACAATTTCTTTTAGAAACGTGTGTTAGCATTTCACTTTCAATGGCACTATTTTATAGAGCAGATGATGATCCAAGTATTGAACATTTTAAAATGTATAAAAAAGATGGGAAAGTGACTTGGGAAAAAATTATATTCTAGTTCCTGAGACCTGCTATTATTAGAAAGCAAAAAATGGAGCTTTATATCTGATAGAAGGTAGATGCTTATATAAATATTAGTACCTGAGGCAGATTCTTCAGAGAGGTGCCTCCAGTTCTTTTGTCTCTGCTGTGACGTTACAGTTGTTTGAGCCATGACGTACCCTTAACAGGTGCCAAATGTTCTGTTACCGTGGAGTAAGTTTATCTAACAATAACTTACGATCACTATATTAAAAAATAAATCAGCAAAAATATTGATGCCATGGCACTTGTTATCTGCCTTAGTTTGACTCCTAAAGAAATGTCTTTGACTTTATCTGGGCTGAGCCTGCCATGATCTACTGTGAGAAGTGTACTATCCCAATGTAAAAAATAACAAACAGTCAATAAATAAATAAGTAAATAATTATAAGAAATGCACAAGACAGAAAGTGAATGATTTAAAACTGCCGATTGGCCTAGAAGGGAGGTGAATTGATCTAAACCTTTCAGAACAGTTGTCAGTTGTCAGTGCTGAGAACAGTTCCTCTTTCATTAGCAGTCTGTTGAATTTAAGGCAGGGTATGCACAAAAATATATACATACATACATACACAAAGACACCTACTTTACTATAACTAGGTAAGAAATATAAATACAAATGGATTTTTCAAATTCATACACATGCGCACGTGGACACACACACACACACACACACACACACACATATATATATATATATATATATATATATATATATATATATATATATATATATATATCTATGTGTGTGTGTGAGTTGTGTATGTGTGTTGTTTTTTTGTTTATGTTGTGATGTGGGTGTTTTGTTGTATATTTAGTGTAGTGTGTGCGGTGTTTTCGGTTATGTGGTTTCGCGGTTTTTGTTTGTCGGTGTTTTGTGGATTCGGTTTTATAGTCTCGACATACTGAAATTCGATATTTCATTATTTCGAAGTTATAAAGTGAATCCATCTCTCTCTCTCTCTCTCTCTCTCTATATATATATATATATATATATATATATATATATATATACACACACACACACACACACACACACACACACACACATATATATATATATATATATATATATATATATATATATATATATATATATCTACTTTATCTACTTTTCTTTGCCGAAATTTCATTACTTCAAAAAAGAAAAGTAGGTGCCCACTTCAGCGAAAATGCATTTCAATGAAAGTGCACTTTCACTGAACTCTAGTCACCAGAATGGCTGACTAACAAAAAAAAAAAAAAAAAAAAAAGCATCTTTTGCAGGGGGGCAAGCCACCCTGCACCCCCTTATACCAACTCCAAGATCACAGAACAGCGAGGAAAAGGGAATAGTCCCATTCCATGCTGTATTGTGATCTCCATACTCGGTTTTCGAAGTTTCAGTACTTCGAACAAGTGGTATACACGCACACATATATATATATAGATATATATATATATATATATAGATATAGATAGATATATACAGAATGATCACTTCCTTAAATCTGGAAGTCATACTCTTGGTGATTTTTCTGGCAAAGTAGAAGGATTCCCTAACAGCAGTGGATGCACGGTGATCAAAGGCTACTTCTTTGTCTACAAAGTGTCCATGCCCATAATGGCTGAGTCGACTTTTAAAGGGCTGTGAGCTATGTAGTAGATGCATGAGTGCCCAGTTTTGCCTAAGGGCTTAATGCTACATGTTTTGGAATTTAGTTGTAGCCTGTGATCTGGGCTTTATTGTTACGTGAGTGTTAGTCCATCCTGAAGAATTTGGAAAGCAGGGCTGCCATTGAGGGGTCTGTGATTGATCCAAGTTTGAAGATGACTGCAAATTTGGGGCTGTCATTAACTTCATATCGTTGTTCAGTTACAGAGCCCTTGATGTCAGCCCTGACATCAGTCACCAGTGGATACCATTGGTATCTTCTCTTTTCAAAGAGATAGTGCCTTCCACACTAATAGATTACGTTCTGTCAGTTAGCCAGTTTGGGTAACATTATGGTTCACATTTAGTTTGATTAGCTTGTCAGTAATATCAAAATTTGGGATGGTGTCCAAGACCCTGCCCAGGTCCAAGTAGGGACTGTGATCCACTAGGCAAAGAATATACAGACTCCAGAAGTAGAAGGTAAGAGGTTAAGAGACAAATCAAAGGTAGAATTTTATTCCACACATGGACTTTTAGGAAGCAATCAGACAATGGCTCTGAGTAGTGGATAGCTAGGAAGACAGAAAGTAGATGGATAGATGAGGAGGCAGTTGTTAGAATGTCACACACAGCCAGTGGACCTGCAGAGTACAATACAGACAATAAAGGAACAGCTGCTCCATATATGCAGTACTTAATTTGCAGTACAGAAGCACTGTATGGCATGAGATTAGACATGGCAAAATTCAGACATTAACACCAAGTAGTGGTAAGGATGAACACTGACACTTGGGCCTCAGAGAAAGGCCTAACTCTCAGGACAAGAGCACTGTCCGGTATGAAAGCAGACTTGGTGGCACTCAGACTTTAATGGCAGGTATTGACAGCTGACCAAGTAGCAAGCCTTAATTCACAGTAGTCCCAGCATGTTGAGTGTTCCTGCAGGACTCCTGACTAACCTTCTACATTCTCCCCACTCTACTATAACTATATACTATGCTTACTAGCTATACACACTATTTCCCTTTCTTGCCCCATTGCTCTACTTTAATGCTCTGCCTCACTCCTCCTTTTCTCTCCCCTGCACTCTTTTCCATCTTCCTACCTCATCTCCTTACTAGACTACTGTTTCTCACTCTTTCCCTCTCTTGTATTACTACATTAATCCCTTTAATTCTCCTGCTTTACCTCTTTCTCTTTGACTGATTATTGAAAACTAATTGCTAATCTTTAGATGATCTAATGTTATGCTTACTACTGATCTAGTATATAAACTGTAAGTGCCTTAGGTATTTGTTGTTCTTATTACCAAATGTATATTCATATTTACTTAAAATTCTTTTTATATGTCTCTTAATGTTGATTAATGTGTGGAGCTTTTCTCCCCGGGCCTCTACTGAAAATGGACATATATCCAGCTAGACTAGCCCGGTTAACAAATGTAAAATAAAATAAATAAAATAAATGTTGTGATATCAGGGTAGACTTAGGTATGAAGGCCAGGTAGTAGTCAGGGTACACATTGTCCCGCTGACCCTGGATGTAATTAAAGGAGTTAAAAAGGAATGAAGCACAACTGAACTTATTTATTCTGATTTGTTATCAGGTGTCCTACAGTTACCCCAGTGGATCACGCACAGTCTCACCCTGGACAAAGGATAATAGAGCTGACATATTCAGTGGGATGCATGCATGGTGAAGAATGGTGAAGCATGTTTTACAACTGAGCATTTCATGTGTTTAAAGCCCCTCTAATGACTCCACTAGAAAGCAAATGTTACTTGTGGTGTATGCAGTGAGAATACTTTATCAAGATGGATATCAAGTATTGATACTGAAATTAACACTGGTCTTTAACACTGAAAAAAGTAGTGTTGCTGTATATATTGCTCTGATAGTGATCTGTCCCCAGCATATGATCCGTTTCCCACCATTTTATATATATACATATATATATATATATATATATATATATATATATATATAAAATGGCATATTATACTATATTACATTGTGTTATATTATGTATGGAACAATGTCTTTGCCATAAAATGGATACAGTTGATTTTATCCAAGTCTAACAATCTTAAATAATAATAAAGGAGTAAGTAAAAGAATTCATTGCCAGACAACATGGTTTTATAAATGGGAGGGAGGGCTACTAGTCATAAGTCATCATATTTATGAAACTCAGATGATGACAGATTTCCAGTATTTCTTTACATGGACTGGTCTGATGGATTGGCAAATATTTTTACATTTACCATAGCTTTGCTCACTGGGAGGTTTTATCTGTTGGCTTTGCAGCTAGTAATCAGGTGAAATTTTTTAAACCTGAATTACAGAGGAAGATTCTGTGTGAATGGTCCTTTCTTTAGGGCTACCAGTGGTTTTGGTACTGTGACATCTGCTGTTATTCAGTTTGCAATAAATAAATAAATAAAGCTTCCAACTGATAATGCCTTCTAAAAGACATCATCTCCCACTACAGATTCCTCTGTCACCATATAAAAGTTGGATCCTTATAACATAAAGAAATAGCTAAAGAAATGTGATTTTATTTTGAATAAAAGTAAAAACTAAAGCATGCCATTCATGGACAAGTCTGATTGTACATTTGCTGACAATTGTAGGAATGGATAATACATCCTTACTGTTATTACTGCTTACTATCTCCTGTGTGAACCATGTGAAATTTGTCAATGCCAGTGCGAATGCTAGCATTCAGTCACACGTGAGAGCCTCGGCAAGTGGAGTTGTGACAGAGGCTTTTTGTTTCAATGTAATAGATTATGGATTGATAATTTACTCTGAGAGAAGTAAGAATTGACTAGATGAAGTACAAACAACATATTATTCTGTAACAATGATAAGCCACCTGGTGGAGTAACTTTAGCTCTGGATGATTTTCACTGTTGAAGTGACAACCTGACCCCATGTGCAAAAATGGGAAAAGAGGTTGAGGTTCGATGGATGGATGGATAAGAGAAAAAATGCATATGTGGTTTATCATTATGGGTTATACAGTAGAAATGGGAAATAAATATTCAATGCAGGAGAGAATAAATTATATATCATTGTGCGTTACAAATACGCTATATAATGATGTCTACCATGAGTCATTTATTGAATTGTTTATACCACAGGCTTGTATAATCAGAAAATTACAGATTTGAAATAGCCAGGTAAAAAGACATCGGTACTCTGTTTTTCATGTAGAGTTTACTGATTCTGTATAAACCAATAGTAAGAAATATTTTAAGACACTTTACTTTGTATCTCAAACTTGCATCAAGGAAGTTAAATAAAAAAAAAAAAAAAATATATATATATATATATATATATATATATATATATATATATATATCTATATATATATATATGCCATTGATTTTTATTTGTTTCCCTTTTTAATATGCAAGTAGTTCTGTTTATAACATGACTTCTGAGACTGGTAATTCTCCCTATTTCTACAGCAAAATAAATATTAATACATAAAATGGAGGAGGGAGGAGAGCTCTAGAGAAGCACAAGGAAATGTTCTTCAATCAGAGAAAACAGCGGACATATGAAGCAGCCATCTTTGTGTGACTTACTGATTCTGAGACACTAAAGAGAATCAAAAATGTCTGGGACGGTTATAATACAATGTTTACAAAGTAGGATATGCAGGACCACTAAGCTTCGTAGCTCATCCAACAAGTAAAGGACAGTTTGCTTAAGGTTACCAGTGCAGTTCACATGACACGTCATTGAACCACATTATGTCTTCATGCTAGGCTGACATACAATTGTTATAAATGCAATTACCCAACAAAAAAATGTAACTGGTTGAGTGCAATTCACTGCAAAAATAAACGCTTCCCATCTGAAGTACTGACTTTTGTTTTGTCATTATTGGACATAAAACAGAATGTGAATATACAATAAATACAGAGAGTTGTTGGGACTGCGTTCTGAGATATGTATGTGTACATGTATTTATTTATTTATTAAGTGGACAAATCCAGGAATCCTTTCCTGCCATGACTTAGACACAAGACTATCAAAGAATGCAGATGACACCCAGAAGCATGTGACTTGCTTTCCTAACCTATAGCAGTGTTCAGTTATCAAGTACAGTCTTTAGTGATATACTTATCTTGGTGGGAGTCAGTGGTGCCTGGGTAAATTCATCTCAAATTGCGACCCTGTAAATGCATTCCTGTTGTCTCCCCTACACATTATTAAGACATCCTTACTATCACCCCTGTATATTATCTTATTTTCTTTCACAGAGCATTTTTTCAGGAGAATGCTCTAGGGTTACTATCTGATAGTAACCTCTGTCTAACTATAACTGTTAACTTGGCGATGGGTAGCTGGTTACTGGAGGATTTTTTCTAGCCAACACCAAATCTGCAGCCCCTCATTATTCGCAGGCTGACTATGACACGGGATTGCTACCTGCATCTGAACCACTTCAGTGCACTGACAATCGTTGTTTCTGGCATTGATTCAAAGCTGCCATTTGGGAATTTAGGCTGCAGAATGTGAGGAAGTTATTCACTTTTCGATTTTGTTTGTTTTGAAGTTGATAATAAGTAAGACATGATGCAGGGCTTGCACTCAACGTTTATCACTTGGTGCTGTTGTGATTTGTGCTAGGCATTTTTTCATGTTTTGCTATTTCTGTTTCTGACAAAACTGAGTGTTAAAAGTGCACTGTTGTAGAGTTGATTTCTGATGTATTTGCCATCTACAAATAGTTACATACTCCTGGTTAACATTTGTTTACCTGGTCCTTACTGGTTAGCACTTTATTCCTAGATATCACCTGAGATTCCAGCATGGCTATTGTCTTCAAATGTTGCTTAACAATGGGTCTAGTTAAATAGGCATTTAGTTTACTTATATTGCATGTTAATCTGCTTTTTTTGTATTTATGAAAATTGTAATCCACTTTGTGAAAAGCAATTTTGGCTAAAATGTTATTGTTATTAATGTGAGGAAGTGAGTGTCCCTGGATAGTAAACAATGCTACATTATTTTAATTGATGAACGTGAAACCTTAAATAATGTATTGTATTATTTTTGGCAGAGTACCCTAGTCAAGAAACTTTACTATGGGCATAACATGAGGTTCATAGGTTCATAGGTAGGTACTAGGCTATCGGCAAAAGGGCCTACGTAAGCCTAGCCAACAAAGTTCCCTGGCTTACGCCACCCAAGAAAGTCATTTTCCTGTGCCACTGTCGGGCAGAGACACAGAAGTGATCCCCGGGGTGTATTTCCTATTTCCCATCCACTCATCAAGATTTTTCTTGAAGAGTGCTAATGAAGAACTTTGCTTGACATAGATGGGTAGCCTGTTCCAGAGTTTGGGAAGTCTCTGGGACAGGAATTTATCCCTCCAGCATGTCCTGCTTATTGTGGTGACAAGGTTTAGGTCCCTAGAGCGTGTAGCTCAGAGGGACTGGGATTTATTTAGGTGAAGCATGTCCAACAGCTCTGGGTTTGACATAGCTTTATATGTTAGGCAGAGATCACCTCGCCTACTCTGACATTTAAAGACAATAGCCATGCTGGAATCTCAGGTGATATCTAGGAACAAAATGCTAACCAGTAAGGTCCAGGAGAGTAGAAAGAGGCTGATTCCATACAGGTATGATTTATACCCTAATTCATCTTTCAGGGAAGTGCAGACAATTTCAAACAATCAAAACCTTTTTGTCAGATGGGAATCTCAATCACAAATTTCCTCATCTTGAGGCACACATGCATCTACAACAGGTCCATGTATGTGTAGTTACAGAAACACAGTTTAAATGTAAAGAAAGTACTCCTTGTACATCAGGACTTTATGCCTACCATACCTTCATACTCTGTGGAGAATATGATGCTGTTTCCATGCTTGTCACAACCTTATCTCATCTAGGCTGATACCTAGAGACCCACAATCTGAGCTCCTAGAAATTCAGTTTACCAAAGAGAGGGCAAGTGGCCATCTTACTGCATGCTACAGAGCTCCTTCATGTCTCCCGATGATCATGTCAGATATCTGGAAGTTCCAGAATAAATTCTTATAAGCAATAACTCAATAATTCTTGGTGAGTTCAATTATTTGGCTATAGACTGGAGCATCCAACACAGGCATGCCCAAAATTTTGGGGTTTGATAAAAAGAAGTCACAAGATCAAGTTGCTGTTAAATCCACTAGAAGCCTAATATATTGGTTCTATTTGTCTCTAATACTGACTCTAAGTGTTCCACTCCCCAGTCTCTCCTCCAGTTAAGTCAGACCATGAACTTGTGACCTTTACTCCCAGAACTATCATACCCTCTTTAATCAATTTTCCATATTTAAATGGTAGAATTATATGATGAAATGTCTGAATTTACCACCCAACTGACCATGACTCAACAAGCAATTTCACTAAGAAGTGTTATATCCATATGGGCAAAGGTGCATATATATATATATATATTTATATATGTATGTATATATATATATATATATATATATATATATATATATAAAAAAATATATATATATATATATATATATATATATATATATATATATAAATATATATATATATATATACTGGATTTACAAGGATTTATCAACATAAAATCTAGTACATTGTATGCACATAACAGCATATACTAACTGATAGGTATTGTTATCTGCGTATCCATGTACATTATATTTCATACACAGACGTGCAAAAACATCTTGCTGTAAAATATGGTTGCTATAATTATAGTCTGTGATAGGGGTAGGTACCATTTCCTCTCATAAGTTCATCTGCTGGTATGTGTATAGGAGGCTAATGCCCACAAGTGCATTTTTAAGCATAGCAATGTGTCCCAAATGTATCCAACATGTTTTGCTGTCCTAGAGGTTATTTAAAGGGGCATTTGTCAGCTAGGGTTTGGGTAGTCATGCATTTACAGGCTGCATCTGTCGATTAGAGACATAGGTGACAGACCAGTGGTGAATTTCTGATTTCCCATCCAATGGTGCAGGCTATGCTTGAATATAGTCAGGGAAGAACTCTGCTTCACATGCATAAGAAGCCTGTTCCAGAGAACGGGTATTCTGGTATTCTCTGAGAAACATATCTGTCCCTCTGACATGTCCTATTTATGTTGCATGCAAGATTTAAGTCCTTGGATCAGGTAGTTATGATGCTATTTGTTTTGCGGATATACAAGAGGTCTATCCCAGAGGTATC
This sequence comes from Protopterus annectens, assembly GCF_019279795.1. Lineage (NCBI taxonomy): Eukaryota > Metazoa > Chordata > Ceratodontiformes > Protopteridae > Protopterus > Protopterus annectens. Next base: position 564,742,040 of record NC_056731.1, read on the forward strand.
CAGGGATGGCTTGTATACCTGAAAAAGATTGCCCATCAAAAGTCTGAAGGAGACAGTATAGGGATAGGGCAGTGATCCAAATATGACATGTTGTTAACATTCTGTATTCTTTTTTGTTAGGAATCTCTGTGGACGTTCCAGTTGTTGCATGCCTTGTCAGTTATATACTGAAGAGGACAGTGTACTCAATGATGGGCCTCTTGACGGATGAACACAGTGGAAATATGACTTCCTTGGGGCCAGATTACATACCCTTGCTTATAAATACAGAAACAGAATGACTTTCTTAGACAAACAAAAGCCAGGTTAATGACTACTCTTAGGGATGTGCTATCAAACTGGAAGTTCTCTGGGGTAGCTGACTTACCAAAAGGTACTGTTATGCATTTCTTGACACTGACTTTTAATCCATAGCTCCGGTACCAGTTATTTTTCTGTTAACACTTTCTGGAGGATATTAGCATCTTGGGGGGTATCTATGACTGCTCCCAGTTTGCAATCATTTGCAATCTTGGTCTGTTATAGGCCCTTGATGTTGGCCTCGTCTTCCAACAAGTACATGCCAAAAAGAAGCAGAACCAGCATAGAGCCCTGAGGTGCTCTGCTAGTGATTGACCTGTTTGTGGAGGTGGACTCCCCTATCCTAATTTACTCAGCCCTATGTGAGATCTACCTCGCTATCCAGCATGTAACATAGGGGTTTATGCCTATTTCTGTGAATTTGTTAACAATTCCTGTGTGGAGAATAGTATCACATGTCTTGGTCAAGGTAGGCAGTAGGCACCATTTTGCCTTTGACCATTGCCTTGGAGACCTTTTTGAAGAAGCTGACCAGGCTGAATAGGCATAATCCTTCCTTGACTAAACCAAACTGGCTGGGATCCAGTGTCTGAAGGTTTTATATGTCATTATTAGCATGATAAATCTTTCTATGGCTTTTAACATGAGCCTAGTCAGACTTATGGTTCTGTCATTTCTGGGGTCCATAGAAGGCCTAGTCTTGTACAAGGGGCTGACTGTGACAGTTCTGCATTCTTATGGCACAAAGCTTGACTGGAAGTTATGGTTAAATAGCAACTCCAGTTAATCTAATAATTCATGTTTCATATTATTTAAGAGTCATCCAGGGATATTATCAGGGTTCATGACATGGTGTTCTTGGCTTTGGAGAGTGTGTTTTATGAACTGTTCCATAGTGATAGCTCGGGGTGGGTATGTTCAATGGAATTTCAAGGGGGTGGGCAGGATGGGCAAAACTGGAGCTGAATTTGTTGGCTAGTAGATTTTCCATATGCTCCAGCTCCAAGTAGGTGGCTCAATTTCCAATTAGCTCTCCATCTAGTTATGTAAAGCCTTTGAAGTTACAGACATAGCTTAAGAAACCCTTATGGTTGTCCCTGCAATGTGAGGCCATTTTTACCCCCAAATTGGCCTTGGATGACTTGTTTTTTATGATTATTGAAAAAATGTTTATCATTCTGGATGTTTCATTTCCTAACTTTTGCTATGACTTTCTTCCTTTGTTGCACAACCTAATGAAGTTTGAATTCCACCAGGGTGGCTTGTCTTATTTTTGACTTTGTTCTCAACTTATTCTCAGCAAGCACAGCTGTCCCTGTGCATCTATTGATATGATTGTATTTAGTATCTGTGAACAATTCTTCATAGGCAGATGTCTTCTTGGGGTTGGGAGGGCTTGCAATTTTGCCAGGTTCTCACTTAATAATAGGAAGTATACTTTGGAATAATTCCTAAATGTTAAGGGGTTAGCTAAGGCAACTGGTTTTACTTTTATTTCAAAGAAGACATCTTTATAGTCTGACATTACACTAGGAGGGTTGCAGTATTCTCCCATGTTTGTGAGAATCAGGTCTAGTATGTTTGCTCCCTGGACTATCTGGTCCAGGGCGTCTTTGTTTACAAAGTCTAGGAATCTCTGGGCTTGCAAGACTGGGGTCATGCATGAGTCCCAATTTATGCTGGAGTAATGAAAGTCCCCAGTGAATATGGTAATGGGTCTGAACATTGAGCGTCTTCAATGGTAAGTTTAAGCAACAGATTTCCTGGGTCCTAGAAGGGATCTTTATCTTGCAAGGATATGCTTTATGACATTGTCTAAAGTAATTTGGACATGGAGAAGCTTAATTGCATCATTCTGTTTGACCAGCCTTGAGGTGAGCTTGTTACTGATGTAGATTAAAACACCTCCACCTTTAGTCCCGGCCAGTGAAGTAGCTGGCCTAAATGTGTGGAAGTCATTGTAACCCTGCACTGCTGAGTTTCTCCCCATGACTTTAAAACATCTCTCACTAACTGCACTGTCTGCATTCATCAGCATTAGAAGAACTTGAAGGGAGTGGAGCAACTTGTTTAGACTTGACTGTGGTGGTAGCATAAGTGTCTCCTAAAATTTGAATTACTCTTAAATGTAAAACATGGCTATTCTGCTATGACATGTTATATACCTGGATCAACAGCTAAAATCTGCCGGTTTCTTTTTATTATGCCACAGTACACACTGACGTCCTTTGCATCAGTTAACAGACATCTTAAGTGTTTGTACAGGCAATCCATAAAATGTTTTAAGTAAGCACCTGCAGATAAGCAAGGATTTTAGAAAGTTTGTTTTTGTAGTATTAGAAAATGGTAATACCAGTGGAGATTTTTGGAATCTACAGAATGGTTTTGGCAAATGAGACTGACTGCCAATCCCCCCTTGTATTGAATGAAAGTTTGAATATAACTAGTTTATTGAGATTAGGAGCATCCAAGTTTTGAATGGCTCATGATTTAACACAACAGTTTTATTTATATATGATATTAAATACACACAACAAACTTTTTGATAGCTTTACAAAGAATTTTAAGCGTAAATTGAATTTGTGTAATATTGCACCCAATTACTTATTATAATTATAATGTTTAATTTTTCTTTTGTAAATTTTCATTGTTCTGTTTTATATTAATACATTAACATTTGTGCTCTTTTATTTATGATAAATGTCTAGTTTTATTGTGCCACTGACATGGGGGGATTGATCATATGACTTGAGCAAGATACTTGTATCTTATAACCCCCGACTCTACCACCAAACTGCTAGGAATCGTAAGTGACGACAACCTTACCTTTGATAACCATATAAATAATACTATTAAAACCGTAAATAGAAAATTGGGCTCCCTATATAGAATAAAACCCTTCTTAACACCAACAGCCAGAACTACAGTTGCTCACTCCCATCTAATCTCAACTCTACTCTATGCTTGCCCCATTTATACTAACCTAAAGAAAAATGATCTCACTAAACTAGCCAACTCCTATAACAATATTGCCAGATTTGCCACTGGGAACCCATTTAGAACTCACCACTGCCTGAACCTACAGCAGCTAGACTGGCTCGAACTAAAAAACATTTTGATACTTTCCCAACTTACCACTGTCCATAGGATATTCTACCAACCTAACAACACACACATATTTTCTAACCTTAATACCCCCTTTACAAACCTCAATTCCTTACGATCTTCCACCAAACTACTGGCTGCCATAAGCAAGTCCAATTACTTGGCAGGTGACTCCTTGTTTTCTAATACCGCTGGAAAATATTGGAACCTGTTACAATCGGATCTAATTTTACTTCCCTCCTTTCCGCTCTTTAAACAAAGGCTCAAGAAACATCTTAAAACACAATGGTTATGTCCTTGCTGTTACCCTGACTAATCTTCTGCTTTATCTATTGCCTTATCTCTTTACTGCCTCCCTTCTCCAATTAATACTGCTTACCCCTTGGGAAGTAATAACTGTCTTAAATTATTGTTACAACTAGGAGATGAGATGAATTAAATTGTGTATGAATTGTAAACTACCTCACATATCTTTATGTAAGTGTGTCTTATCCTTTTAGGAATTGTAGTTCATAAATAGTATCATCTCTTTAGCTAATGCTCTCTGATTATTTTAACATAATTTCATCTATATTTGTGTATGAAAATCTTTTTATGTTGTGTTGCACAAATAGTATACATTCTTTTTTTATTTAGCAAATGCTCTCTGATTATCGTTAAAATAATTTTCTTTTATATTTGTGCATGTTAATCTTTTTGTATGTTACTGTTGGAGCTTTTCTCCCCAGGCCTCTGCTGAAAATGGAAATATATCCAGTTGGACTAGCCCAATTAACAAATGTAAAATAAAATAAATAAAAATACTTAAGTACTTTAAACCCTCTGAAAAGACATTTAGTTGTACGAAGGCAGATAAAGGAAATGACCTCAACCCTTTTAGAGGCTCCAAGGATTAATAGCAACCACATAAATCTCTGCAAGCTGTTGTACAATATATTCACACTAAAAAAGAATGCTAACAAATATGAATACATTAATTTTAACTATCAAATATCAAGATAAGATGTTATACTCAAACTGCTGGACCAAATTAAAACCTGCAATTCAAACAAACAAAAAGTCATTCATTTCAATTATCCTTAAAATTAATCCCTTTTTAGAACTCATATATACCCAATTCATGATAATAAATAATGCATACTTAACTCCTGATAAACATAACAAATACTAATCCACATCTTCACCAAACCGTATACACTGTGAAGTCCAAACACTTGATACTATTCATATATTTTGGTGCTGTAAATGTTCATATAAGTTGTGGTGTTCATTATAAGTCAGGCTAGAAAAAATGGGATATGAAAAGACCACTGTGTCCTGGGAATGTGCAATTTTACATATTCCTCCTCCTCCTGGATTAATGAAACAGGAAAATACATACTTTAATTTCTCACCTCTCACTGATGAAACTATACATCTCACAGAACTGGCTTGACAGATCAAAGATGTGATGGGATGGTTTTAAACAAGTGGTGATTAAATATATAATGACACATAAGTTAATAGTTATTATACAATGACTGGCCATTAGCACTCAAAAAGTAGCATGCTGATTAGTCAGCCCAACCAGTATACCCGTTGTAAATCCGAGTATATACCCTCCCAATCCAACCACTACCTTTCTTTCTACTCCACTAACCACCTTGATTATAGCAAGCTCAGATGCTCATAAGCCAGTACTTATTATACAGCAGGAACTTTTTCTTGTAACATTTGTTAATGTCTGTTATGTACTTCACAGATAAAGATTCTAGTTGTCTACTGATGTACTATGTTCTTCATCTGTAAATATGTTGTAAGTAATTGCTATGTAAATTGTTAATCGCTATGTAATCCAATGTAACTATTGTCTGTTTATTTTAACTGTGGAGCTTTTCTCCCCGGGCCTCCGCTGAAAATGGACCTACGTCCAGTCAGACACTCCCAGTCAACAAATATAAATAAATAAAATAAATAAATATACCAATAGAAAAAGGTCCAGATGCCCAGACTTTTTTCCATTGGTATATACTATAACTTTTACATTTTTTTAAACAAAAATAAATAATTGAAATTAGAAATCCAGACAGTCCAGACATATGAGAGAGACAGGATGGAGAAAATACTAGGAAAATCAAGGACGTTATTCAAAACCACAGAAACGTACCTGGTTTTCCTTGTAATTACTACATTCTGCCTCTCTCCTACCCTTAAAGTATCCAAAATCTTTCAAGATTTTGGTCTCAGTCTTTTTTGATTTGGGATTTTGGGCTTTCAAGATTTTGAAGTGAACCTATATATATATATATATATATATATATATATATATATATATATATATATATATAAGTTTAAATAAAGATATTAGAAAAAAGATACTTAAGTACTTCAGTCATGATTGTTTGATAAATTCTGAGGAAGTTCTAAATTAAGAGAATGGACCTGCTCAATCTGTTACAAACATTTTATAGCTCAGTGGACCTATGTGCCTTGGTTCTTGTTACTGTTTCTTTGTTAGCACAGTTGGAATTTTGGATTTTCTTAGGGGTAACCCATAGTTCATGCCAGTATTAAGTAAATAAGATAATAAGATCAGAATGTGAATGATCCTAACTGGCTGCTTGGTGCTCCACAGCTAGGTTTTAATGTACAGGTATCACTTGTGAAATAATGAGACTGCCTAATCTGGCTAGGATTATGGCACAGAGACTGAAATTATTTCATAGACCTGTCACTGTTTATTTATCAAAGGCACACCACTGCCTTGCACCCTCAGCTTTCCCACCCCATGAATAAATTGTCTGACTGAAAGCCAGGGCATGTTTGCCGATTCCAGCAGCATGTCTGCATTTAATTAATTAATTTATTTTATTTATTTATTTTTTTTTCATTTATCATTTGTTGACCGGGAAAGTCCGACTAGGTTCCACAGAGCCTGTTTTCAGCGGAGGCCCGGGGAGAAATGCTCCAGATGCATGTCTTTGGAATGTGGGAGGAAACCGGAGTACCCGGAGGAAACCCACGCGAACACAGGGAGAACATGCAAACTCCACACAGAAGGCACCCCAGCCGAGAATCGAACCTGTGAACCTCTTGCTGTGAGGTGACAATGTTAACCGCTGCACCACTGCGCCGCCCTTTATTAATTGATTGATTTATTAATTTATTGACATTTGAAAGTCTGACTGGGTAGGTGCCCATTTTCAGAGGATGCCTGTGAAGAAAAGCTCCAAATTCTTATAAAAACATTTTAAGAACAAACATTTTACAGCCTTAAAAAATGATCCAAAAAAACCCTACAGTTTAAATAAGTATACCAAATTAGACATAATGTGACAGCATTGGATAAAAATGGATACAAATTATATGATAATGATTTAATATTTAAAGAAATGTTAACCAGTTTAGAAAAATTAAAGGTACGTTAGTACAATACAAACAGGAATTGCAAAATGAAGTAAGAGAAAAAAGCATTGTTTTTATAGAGAGAGGGAGAGTGGGGGAGAAAAGCTTATTGAAGCTAGGAAGTGATTGAAGAAGGGGAGTAATGAGGTATCAGGTATGGAAGGGGAGTAATGAGGTGTCAGGTATGGAAGGGGAGTAATGAGGTGTCAGGTATGGAAGGGGAGTAATGAGGTGTCAGGTATGGAAGGGGAGTAATGAGGTGTCAGGTATGGAAGGGGAGTGATGAGGTGTCAGGTATGGAAGGGGAGTAATGAGGTGTCAGGTATGGAAGGGGAATAATGAGGTGTCAGGTATGGAAGGGGAGTAATGAGGTGTCAGGTATGGAAGGGGAGTAATGAGGTGTCAGGTATGGAAGGGGAGTAATGAGGTGCCAGGTATGGAAGGGGAGTAATGAGGTGCCAGGTATGGAAGGGGAGTAATGAGGTGTCAGGTATGGAAGGGGAGTAATGAGGTGTCAGGTATGGAAGGGGAGTAATGAGGTGTCAGGTATGGAAGGGGAGTAATGAGGTGTCAGGTATGGAAGGGGAGTAATGAGGTGTCAGGTATGGAAGGGGAGTAATGAGGTGTCAGGTATGGAAGGGGAGTAATGAGGTGTCAGGTATGGAAGGGGAGTGATGAGGTGTCAGGTATGGAAGGGGAGTGATGAGGTGTCAGGTATGGAAGGGGAGTGATGAGGTGTCAGGTATGGAAGGGGAATGATGAGGTGTCAGGTATGGAAGGGGAGTAATGAGGTGTCAGGTATGGAAGGGGAGTAATGAGGTGTCAGGTATGGAAGGGGAGTAATGAGGTGCCAGGTATGGAAGGGGAGTAATGAGGTGCCAGGTATGGAAGGGGAGTAATGAGGTGTCAGGTATGGAAGGGGAGTAATGAGGTGTCAGGTATGGAAGGGGAGTAATGAGGTGTCAGGTATGGAAGGGGAGTAATGAGGTGTCAGGTATGGAAGGGGAGTAATGAGGTGTCAGGTATGGAAGGGGAGTAATGAGGTGTCAGGTATGGAAGGGGAGTAATGAGGTGTCAGGTATGGAAGGGGAGTAATGAGGTGTCAGGTATGGAAGGGGAGTAATGAGGTGTCAGGTATGGAAGGGGAGTAATGAGGTGTCAGGTATGGACAGGTTAGTTTTTATGGATATAGTTAGTTCTGGGGTTGAGCAAGAAGACAGACAGATTTTGCCTAGGACATCTTTCAGAATAGTTTTAAACAACAGGACAAAGGTTATTAATCTGATGGAAATAGACAAGGAGTTTCAGGCCTTAGCTACATAGCATGATTGCACAACACTTAGAAGATTTGATAGGTTTGTGAATATCAGATCTTAATGACTGAGTAGAAATATAATTGTGAAGAGTGTTGTTTAGTTCTGGACAAGCAGATGGATGCTGGATAATTTCATAGGTAGAAAGGAGCTGTGTATATGATAGTAGATGGAGCAGTTCTAACCAACTTAGGCTTTTTAGTGATATACCAGGGTTCATAGGTAAGCACTAGGCTACCTGCCCTTTGGGCCATTTTAAGCTAAGTCCATTTCCAAACTATCTACTTTATGTCTGTGAGGTAAACACCTAAATCATTATATCAACCCCCAAACAAGTGGTGAGTTCTGAGAGTGGTATTTGCAACAAATTTAGATACTTTATTACAGCATTGTCCAAGGTCTGCTTTTTGTGATGCATGGAAGTTTTAGTAAGGATGGGATCACCATAAACTAGTGTGGGAGGAAGTATGTAGTGGCAAGTGCAGCTTTAGTTGTGTTGGTGAGAGCGTTTTTGGCTCTATAAAGCATTCCTAGTTTTTGGTGAGTTTTTAATGTAATTCTGTATATGCAGGTTGCATTTAAGATCATTATCCACTAACAACCCTAATAATTTGCTATGAGAAGTGACTTCAGTGGTTGTGTCATTAAAGGAGAGGCTTTTAAATTTTTCTTTTTCCAGAAGAGAGGGATTTGGGGAAAAATATTTTTTTTCAGGGTTGAGCATGAGTTGTATGTTAAACTCCATGTTTCAATGGCTTTTAAACCTTCCTGAGTAACGTTTTGGCTATATGCCATGTTGTCTGATGAGCATACAAGTGTGGAGTCATCTGTGCATTGTATTAAGGAGGCTTGTTGTGTGGATTTGTGAAGCATGTTGATAAGAAAACAAGGACAGACCCTTGTTGTACACTAGTGGTGACTGGGAGGTATGGACAAAGGATGGAGTGCCATTTTACTGACTGATGCATACTGCATAGGTAGCTTAGGGTGGGCTCAGATAGACCAAGTGAGGACATCTGAAGAAGAATTTTGCTATGATAAATTATGATGAAGGATTTAAACAAGTGTAAAAATATCTACCTTTATTGACAATGTTAAGGTTAGAAGTGTTGTATTAGTAATATGGGTGAGACAGAACCCGTTTTGTGTGGGGGATAGGACTTCTTCCTGCAGCAGATAGTTTGGCAATTATTTTTGAATACATTTTTCTAGTATTTGGGAGAGCTGAGATAAGATTGCTATAGGTCTGATGTTAGTGATGTGTTCTGAATTTCTTACTTTGTGTAGGGGTATAATGTGTGATATTTTCCAGAGAGAGAGATGAAATGTGGGATTCCTGGACTGACATGCATATAAGGATTGAGAATCGGAAGGCATGCTATTGGCTGTTACTTTAAGTTGCCCACTAGGAAGGTCATCAGTTCAAGCACAGCATGGTTTGATTTTGTTTAAGAGTAGTTTTATATAAGATGTGGGCACAGGACATGTGATACATCGCTCTTGGGAAGGGTTGGAATTAGATGCTAGGGAATCCTAGGTAAGGGATTCTATACTATCTATGTAATAACAGGCAAATTCTGTTGCTGTTTTGAGTGGTGAGTTTTAGGCAGAGGGTTTAAAGATGAATTTTTGCTCGAGATGTAATACTTTTTTAATGGTTGACCTGAACTTTTTAGGGCTGTATTTATTATTATTATGAATGTTGTTGTAGTATAGTTTTTGTCTTCATTTATTTGCATTTTAGTATGACCATATAGCAGTCTGACGTTTTAGAGATATTGTGGTGTTTTATGCTTTTGCTATTCTTTCCATGCTTTTTGTCTATCCTGCATTAGCATTTTACTCTTTTTTGGACAACCAAATTGGACTGCTTATTTTAGTGCCTTGCTTCTAGGAGTTACAAGGCTACTTAGGATATTTAGTAAAGTTGTACTGAATTCATCTACAGTATAATCTATGGAGAGAATTTTTAGGATGTTCCAGTTAATAGATGACAGGATAGTAATGAATATCTCTGGATTAAACTTGGTAAGGTTGCATGTTGTTTTCGAAACATGCTGTTAAGTTGATGTGTGAGATGTCTGTAGAGATTGGGAAATGGTCACTGAGACAGTCTGATACTGTACCTGTACTGGTGAATTTATTAGGTTCTGATACTAAGGATACAGTTTAATAAGGGGTTTGATGCCTTGCTATAATATGTGTGGAGCTATTAATTCATTTTGTGAAACTGTATACATTCATCCTGGATGTACGGGAGTAAGGGGCTATTTACAAACAATTGATATAGATATCAGCTAGTTGTATTACTTTTTTCTTGCGGAATTGTTATGGCTATCCAATGTAGAATATCTTCCAGTCTGGCTATATTGTCTCCAGGAGGGTTGTAAATAGTACATACAATACATATTTGTTTATATTTGTTTATTTTCAGGAAAGTAATAAGAAGCTCCACCAAATATTAGTATTGGTTTGTTGAAGGGGGACTATGGCAGTTATTAGGGAAATATTAAAGCAATACCACCACCTTTCCTCTTTATACAGTAGTTACAGATGATATTATAGTTGGGGGATGTAATTTTGAGTAATTTTTCAGCAAGTTTCAGCTAAAATGAGAATATCCGACTTGCTTTCGGGAATCCAGGTATGTATATAAGTATTTTTATTTCTTATGACAAGAAAGTAAGACTAGTGGGGTGGGGTGGGGTGATGACCATTGTAAAGTTAGAACAGTGTGTGGAAGGGAATTATCTTGATGCTGGTTGACATAGTTGGGATCAGAATTAGGGTGAATGTCTCCTCCTAGGATATTTAAGTATTATTGATTCTTGTTTTTTGGAGCATATGTTTACACTTAATTTGATTCTGATTTCAGTTGAAATGGAGTTACTCACTCTGTATTTGGGATCAAAGTAAGGGGCATCATTACATAGCTTTGATGTGATGTGTGGAGAGTTTAGGGAAGAAGTATGGATTGGTGGTCAGGACCGAGTTTGGGAGATGTTGAGAGCTACTACTGAATCTTGGTAGGATGAGAGATGGCCCAGTAGGAGGAAAAGAACAGTGGATAAGCTGAAAAGCAGAATAATTAACTAAAGGGATCTGTATCTTATTGATGGCAGGTAGTGGGAAAGTAGGAAGCAAGAAGGAATTAAGATATTGCTGGGCTGGGTTCCCTATTAGAAGTCCGAAGACGCATTCTTTCAAATGCGTTTTGGTCAAACTCAAAAGCCTGAAACGGCAAAATATCAAAATGGCTTTTAAGTGAATTCTTTCCCTGGGAAAGAATTTGCTTGTCCACTTCATTATTTTGCCATTTTTGTAACTGTAGTGTGGTCTCGGAGTTGGCATATTTAAGTAGGGGGGGGTGTGGGGGGTGAGGCCTCCCACTTAATGTAATGTTTAAAGTGTTTTTTTTTTATTTTTTTATTTTTTTTGTTGTAACAGCGATTTTTTTCCCTAGGAAAAAAATTGCTGTTCTGACAGTTCAAAATTGTAAGCTTTCACTTACGTAGGGTCGATTAATCACTGTTCACTTTTTTAATCGTTCGGTGATCTAATATAGACTCCTGGGTTACAGGATATTAAGTGGTGGTTGCTGAAAGCTGGTAGAAGGTAGGTAGAAAGGAAATATTTTCTGTGAAGGAAGACAGGTTATCCTGCTATCTTCCTTTATGTTTCTGAAATGTAAGATAGAGATGTTTGAAAGGCTAGAGTATGAGGATGTAGTTAAGATAGGAAGTAGTGAGGGTTTATTTGGAGAAAGTAGAAGTTGAAATGTAGAATAACAGACAGGTTCTGTTGAGAAGGGTATGAATGGATATAGTGCAAAGCAGTATTGGAGGGCCAAAGATTGTTGAAAATGATGCTAAATGTTAGAGAGAAGTTGGGAAATAGGAAAATAGAAAGAGCAGTGTTTGTATGATAGCAGTAAAGTTGTTTGAGGAGTGCTAGAAAATGGATGTCATTTATGAAATGTTAAAAAAAAAAACAGTCTCTTGCACCAAAGTCCTCTGTGCGTAGCAGATCCACGAATATCCAAAAACAAGCAAACAGAGGACAACCACGTTGATAAAAGTACCATAAAACTTTATTTCCACAGATGAGCGCTTTCAGGCCATATGCCCTTCATCAGATAACACACAATATAAAACCTCACATATTTAAAATAAATATCAGTCTATCACATTTCAATAAAAAGCCCTCCTTTTCTTTAGGATGGGTTTTAAAGGTATACACCCATTAATACCAGGAGACCTATCTGCTCCTAATCGCACTATCCACCTGGTTTCAGCACATTCAGCTTCATTTACCAAATTGCCCCCCCTGGTGTTTGGAATCACAACCTGTATCACCATAAATAGAAATGAATGTGTAGGTTATCCTTCACATGTAATGCCAAAGCATTACGCTCATTACCAAGTCTAATATCTGATAAATGTTTGTAAATTCTGGTCTTAAACATGATAGTCCTGATAGGACTAGCTCCCTAATAGAACATAGTAAAATGAAGAGGAAGAATACACCTAAACCATGGATGAATAGAAGGATGCATGAAGGGGTAAAGAAAAATAAAAATAAAACATTTACCAAGGGAAATGATAGTGAGGGCGTTAAAATGGTCCTCACTTATAGCAGTGACGTGGGCAACATTTGTGATATCATTAAACGACACTGGCAAATATTGTATACTGACCCAGAGCTTAAGACACAAATAGGGAATGCTCTGAAATTTATTTTTAGGAGGAATAAGAATCTAAAGGATATATTATGTAAGGAACCCAGTAGTAAGAGAAATATTAAGATTAATAGTAAAGGTACCTTCCCATGTTATCATTGTAAGGCTTGTCACTTCATATTGCAATCTCAAATATTTGTACATCCCAGGACAAATAAACAATATGTTTTTGAAGGATATGCTGATTGTAAAACTAAGAATTTGGTATATATAGCTGTATGTCAAGGATGTGAAACTTATTATGTGGGGAAAACCAGTAATATGTTTAAGACCAGAATTTACAAACATTTATCAGATATTAGACTTGGTAATGAGCGTAATGCTTTGGCATTACATGTGAAGGATAACCCTACACATTCATTTATATTTATGGTGATACAGGTTGTGATTCCAAACACCAGGGGGGGCAATTTGGTAAATGAAACTGAATGTGCTGAAACCAGGTGGATAGTGCGATTAGGAGCAGATAGGTCTCCTAGTATTAATGGGTATATACCTTTAAAACCCATCCTAAAGAAAAGGAGGGCTTTTTATTGAAATGTGATAGGCTGATATTTATTTTAAATATGTGAGGTTTTATATTGTGTGTTATCTGATGAAGGGCATATGACCTGAAAGCGCTCATCTGTGGAAATAAAGTTTTATGGTACTTTTATCGACGTGGTTGTCCTCTGTTTGCTTGTTTTTGGATATTTATGAAATGTGTAGAGTAAGAGGGGGTGGATGATGATTGAGGGCAGGGGTGGTGAGTATAGTGGGCTTCCCACTCCCAGGTCAGTTCATAGGTTCATAGGTTCATACTAGACTATCTGCCCTAGGGCATTTATAAGCCTAGCCAGAGTATGTTTGGCTTTCGCCACCCATTTTAAATTAATTTTGCTATGCCGTTTTTCGAGGTTAGTATACTGTGCCTCTGTCTAACAGTGACACAGAAGTGATACCCGGGGTAAACCTATGATCTCCCATCCACTCATCAAGATTCCTCTTGAAGAGAGTCAATGAGGGACTCTGCCTAACCTGGACTGGGATTTTATTCCATAGTGAAGGGAGCCTCTGGGTTATGAATCTGTCCCTCCAGCATGTCCTATTTATTTCAGTGCTGAGGTTCAAGTCTCTCGAGCGTGTAGCTCGATGGGATTTGGATTTTTTGAGGTGCAGCATGTCCCTTAATTCCGGGATGGACATGACCTTATACGTCAGGCACAGGTCACCTCTGAGCAGGCGGTATGCCACTGAGTAGAGCTGGAGTTTCTTTAACGGGGCAGCATATGGCATCTGTTTGAGCCCTTTGATCCTCTTGGTGAGGTACTTTTGGGGTCTTTCCAGTTGCTGCAGGTGTTTGGTAAGGTAAATCCCAAAAGGGGCACTGTACTCGATTATGGGCCTGATGAGGGATGAGTAAAGAGGCACGATGACCTCCCCTAATCTAGATGTGAATCCCTTCATGATTAGGTGGCTATATAAAATGTTTTTCTAACCACGTTGGCCACGTGGTTGTCAAATGAGAGATTGCTATCAACTTGGGTCCCCAGGTCCCTAATGACTTCTTCTGTACTTAATGGATTACCACCTATGTGGTAATTTGTGGGCACTTTGTTTTTGCCAAAGGGGATGACTATACACTTTTTGGCGTTTAGCTTGAGGCCATGGCTCTGGCACCAGTTGTCTGTTTCTATGAGGCCCTTTTGGAGGATGCTTGTGTCGGCTGGAGAGTCAATTATCCGGCCCAGTTTGCAGTCATCTGCGAACTTGGTCAGCCACAGTCCTTCCGTGTTGGCCTGTACCTCCGAGAAATATATACCAAACAAGAGAGGTCCCAGGACTGAGCATTGTGGGATGCCACTTGTAACTGGTTTGGAGTCTGACATGGCTCCAGCAATTCTAACCATGTGGGTTCTGTCCTTGAGCCAGTTTGCAACCCATCTAGTGACATAGGGGTTTATATTTAAGCTGGTGAGCTTATCTATAATGCCTGAGTGGGGTATTGTATCGAAGGCTTTGCGAGGTCCAGATAGGCTGTGTGGACCACCTTCCCTTCGTCAATGGCCTTGGTGACTGTTTCAAAGAAGTCAACCAGGTTTAAGAGGCAGGATCTGCCCTTAACAAAGCCAAACTGGGTAGGATCCAGTGTCTGTAGGTCCCCAATATCTTTATTTATGAGGTCCATGATGATCCTTTCCCTAGCTTTGCAGACCAAGCTAGTCAGGCTTATGGGGCGATAGTTTCCAGGGTCTGTTGAGGCACCACCTTTGTGGAGAGGGACCACTGTTGCTGTACGCCACTCTTTAGGTACATATCCTGTAGTAAGGCTGAGATTGAACAGTAGTTTTATGTTTGGGTTTAGCTCTTCTTGGAGTTCATGTAGGACGCAGCCTGGGACACCGTCTGGTCCCATTGATGTTGTGTTTTTTGCTTTGGAGAGGACGGCTCCACCCTGAGCATCTGAGATGTCGGGGGGGCAGTACTCTGCTGGGATAGATATTTGCCCTTTTGGTGGGGAGGGAGAAGTTTGCGCTGAACCTGTCAGCTAGGATGTTGGCAATGTCTGTGGGATCAGTGTATTTTTTGTCATTTTGGACTAATTCTGAGCATATCTGGGAATTCCCACCCAGGTTCCTAACATAACTAAAGAAAGCCTTGTGATTATCTTTAGTGTCCTGTGCAATTTTTCTCTCGAAGCTGGCCTTTGACGATTTTATGAGTGCCCTTAGTTTTTTGCTAATACTGATCAGAGATGCCTTCCCTTTTTGGGATTTTGCTCTATCATGTAGTAGCTTCCTCCTTCTGTTGTATAGTTTGTTTATGGTTGGGGTCCACCAGACAGGTTGTCTGCCTTTGGAGGATTGGGTCTTGGTTTTATTTGGGATTGCATGATCCATGCATTCCTGAAGGTGTTCATAGAATGCATTTATAAAGGGTTCTGCAGTCTGGGCCATATTTTCCACAGGCCCGGGGCTTTGAAGGATTCCACCTCGGTTTTGAGGAGTGTGAAATTTGCTTTAGAGAAGTTTTTCACTGTGGTTTTTTGGGCAGGGGGTGGGGTCGGGATGTGAATATTCAGTGAGATCAGTTTATGGTCTGATCTTACCAGTGAGGGATACACTTCTGGTCTGGAGCATAGAGTCCCCATGTTGGTGATGATCAGGTCCAGTATGTTTTCCCCTCTTGTGGGAGTGGTAACAAGTTGTTCCATAGCATTTGAGTTTATGAATTCTAGGAACCTTTGGGCAAGGGTGTTGGAGCTAGAGTAATGCTCCCAATCTATGTTTGGGTAGTTGAAGTCGCCCAATATAATGGTGTTCGGAGAGACCTTCATATTTTCCAGTGTTCTCAGGAAGGCCAAGTGGGGTTCCTGGGTTTGGGAGGGTGGTCTGTAGCAGGCTATAAACTGGAAGGCAGTTTTATCCACTGTTAGTTGCACATGGATAGTCTCTGATGCTTCGTGCTTTGCCACCAACCTAGAGGTGTGGGTATCTTTGATGAATATCGATACTCCCCCTCCTTTTGTGGTTCGGTCCAAGTTTTGGGGCCGAAAAGCATGGTATGAGTTATAACCTGGTAGTGCTGGGGTGCTCTCGGGAGTCCTGAACCAGGTTTTTGTTACTGCACAGATATCAATGTTCTTCATGCTAAGGAGAGTTTCGAGTACATGCATCTTGAGGTTTAGACTTCTAGCATTGAGTAGCATTACTCTTAGTTTCTTATCCCTTGTGATACCTATGGAGGTGGGTTTGTCTTTTGAGCCTTGCCTAAAAAAGGCACTATGGGGGTAGCAAGAGCCTTTGCCAATATCTGAAAGCCCAGGGGTGACAGGTGCAAGCCGTCCCTAGCAAAGCATCGTGGCTTGTCGTGCATATTATCCCAAGCTGACAGGCATTGGATCCCCTTTGAATGACACCAATACTTAAGCCAATTGTTGAAATTGATCATCTTGTCTTCATATTGTGGCATCATTCTTGGTGAGGGTAAGATGCTACTCAAGGTCAGGGTCATACCAGCCTGGGCTACATGCTCAGAGAGCTCCTCTATGTCTCTTTTCATGTAGTCCAGGGAGGTACATCTCAGGTCATTCACACCAGCATGGACAATGACTGAGTCATATTTGTACTTGCCTTGGAGTGACCTGAGTGCTTGTGTTATGTGGCGGATCCTAGCGCCAGACAGGCTGCTCACCGTGACCTGCTCCTTGTTCAGCCTGGTGAGCGGGACGTCAGTGTGCCTGACGATAGAGTCACCTATTACAAGTGTATCAGGTGTGTTGTTTAGCCTTATGGGCTGTGACTGTTCGGCACACTGGCTTTGTGAGATATGTGTTGCACGTGTTTTGTTTTGGGGTAGCGGTTGCTTGGGTGTCTGCTTTGGAGGTCTCTGCTGCTTAGGCAGATCTTTATTTAGAGCCTCCGAGTATGTTTTTGTGTGATTATGTGTTTGGTTTGCTGTCGTGGTAGGTCTATGTGAGACTGGAATTGTAGTGAGTGTGGTTTCCTTCTCCTCCTGACTGGTTATGCCAGTACTGAGTTGAGAGAGCTTAGCCTCCAGTTTGGCTATATGGTTGCATCTCTCACATGTGTTGGAATTTGTTGGGAGGAGGAGAGGGTTGTCTGTGTACATGAGGCAGTTGTAACATTGCCTCAAGATTCCCATATTCACCAGCTGGACCGGAGAGGAGATTGACAACTGACCTTTGGACATGCTAGAATAATATTGGGAATTCCTTTATAATTGAAAACAAGGGCCAATGGGTAGCGAGGGTGTAGTGCTTTTAATTTTTAGTGCCGACTTATAATTGCTTTAGTGAGCAAGTGCCAGGTAACAAGTGCAATGTGTTACAGGTAACTTAAATGCAAAAACGACAAACAGTAACTTTCTTTCAAGCGAAGCAAGGAAATAAGTACAGTAAGCAATGCAGATATCACTAGGGATCCACAGAAGCGCTGAGAAGCCGCGTTTAGGTGGAATTAGCATTCCAGGGAAATAACAAGCATACAAAACAAAGCTAGATTCAGCAGGCCTGGATCTAGTCTATGCTACAGCAAACAAGGTGTACCAATTTCAGTAAGATACAGTTCAAATATTCAGGCACTATAAACCTCTAACCAGAAATTCACAGCTCAGAAGGGCAGAGTCCAGCCTCTCCTCCCACAAGAGTGCAGACCACGAACCTTCTTAATGTAAAATAACTGGCCTGAAGCCCAAGTGCTTAAACCAGAGCTAATACACTTTAAGAATAACAGACACTGAGCTCTCAATCAGCAGTTCCCAACTTAGAAGGATGAAAGCTACCTGTCCTGCCACCACAGTGCATGCCACAAACCTTCCTAATGTAGAACAACTGGTCTGAAGCCCAAGTGCTTAATTCAAAAGACTTAGAATGATAGCTACACTTTAACCAAGTTACTACCAAGCAGTAATAAATACAACTGAATACTTTAAATAATGCCTGGATTAGTGCTCAAGTTATACAAACAAAGCTAGATTCAGTAGGCCTGGATCTAGTCTATGCTACAGCAAACAAGGTGTACCAATTTCAGTAAGAAGAAATTCAGATATGCATGCACTATAAGCCTTCAACCAGAAATTCCCAGCTCAGAAGGGCAGAGTCCAGCCTCTCCTCCCACAAGAGTGCAGACCACGAAACCCTCTTAATGTAAAATAACTGGCCTGAAAGCCCAAGTGCTTAAACCAGAATTAATATACTTTTAGAATAACAGACACTGAGCCCTCAATCAGCAGTTCCCAACTTAGAGGGATGTAAGCTACCTGTTCTGCCACTACAGTGCAGACCACAAACCCTCTCAATGTAAAACAACTGGTCTGAAGCCCAAGTGTGTAAACTAAAAGGCTTAGAATAAGTTACACCAAGCAGTAATAAATACAATTGAGAACGTTTAAGATGATGCAAAAGCAAAATAAAGTAGGAAGAAACACAAGTACAGTAAAAGCAGAAGATTTTTTTTTTTTTAGAAAAGTAGCAAAAGCAGTAGTAAATACAATTCTCATGCAGTGCAAGCTGGCACACTTGAATATGTAGCAATATTAGTCCACACACAGTTTGAAAAAATGTAATTAAATTAAAAAGGACTAAAAGCAAGTGCAGAAAGGGTTTATTAGGTAGAATGCGGTAAAGAGATGTCCTGGGGGAGTGTCTTAGATCAAATCTACAGTGGGGCGGGCACTGCAAAAGCCACCAAATTTAAACTACAACCAAGAATAGGGAGGGGGGTGGGGGAGCAGTTTCAACACAGATGTATTTACAGGGAACAAACAGTTTATATCTGGTACAGAGCAATTAACAAGGAGGCACAAAGTAGAACTGTCTTTTTTTTCATTTACTGAATGCAGAAACCAAAAAGCTTAGGAGGCTAAGCAACTGGCAAATAAAGTGCAATGTGTTGGTCAAGAGAAAGGACAGTGACCAACTTTATAAGTGGTTCTTAATGTGCAAGGACCACTCCTTTGGGGGGAATGTCACAGCTACTTTCCAGTACAAGGCAGGCACATATTTGACTAGTTAAAGTTAATGCACAGTAAGGATCTTCATGTTAAACTTACTTATGTTGCACAACAACAATATTCTTTGTGAAAACGTTCACACATCATTTTTTTTTCATTCACAGTTTTGGTTTTTCAGTATTACATACCTGGGCAAGCCATTGCTCATTGGCTATATGTTAGTAATATCTCTGTGAATTAGTTAAATGCATCACTGAAATTAATTTATGCTGTATAGTCATCTGTTTTACATTTATTCATAGGAAAATTGAGGTATTCTTGGGTATTTTCTGTGACGCATATTTGTTCCGCAGCATATTCCGCTTATGCTGCAAAAGTAACTGGGATGCTTTGATTGGATGCTCATGCTACTCTTGGACTTGCAAATGTGTAATAGGTCTGACTGGCCAGGGTTTGCCAAAGCTGTGTACAGAAGACAGAGGTATCCTCTTATTAGCCTGCATAATACTGAGAAGAGGGAAAGGCCTTCGAATGGCCTGCATAGTTTTGGTGATACATCCTCTTAATTTTTTTAGTGAGAAAGCACTGTGGTCACTCCAGTTGTGACAAGTATTTGCACAGGTACCTACCAAATGGGGTATTATATTCAGTGTTTGGCCAGATGAGAGCAGAGTGCAGTGGGATGATTACAGTCCTCGACCTGAAGACCTTATATTTAGAGATAAGCTTTGTGAAAAAAGGCCTTCCTTACAATAGTGGATATGTGGTGATTAAAGAACAATTTTTTGTTTACATAGTTTCTCATATCCTTGACTACCACATCAACTTTCAGGTATGTGTTGTCAATGTGATAGTTACAAGGGAAGCTACACTTGCCAAAGAATACAGCTATGTGCTTGTTGAAATTTAGTTTTAGTCCATGGTTTTGTCACCAGCAATTTGGGAAATGCCCTCTTGGATGATTTTTATGTCCTTTGGGGAGTTTAAGATATTACCAATTTTACAATCATCTGCAAACTTGGCCAGCCATGAACCCTCGACATTTGCTTTGAAATGCATGAAGTAAAACCCAAACTGAGTGGCTCAAGGGCTGAAGCTTTGGGTACACCATGTGTGAGAGGTCTTTTGGAGGAGGTAGATGCCCCCTTCCTCAACTTCTGTTTGTGAGCCAATTTTCTGTCCATTGAGTTACATAAGGATTTGCACTGAGCTGGGAGTGTCTGTCTACAATACCAGGGAGTGGGATGGTGTTAAATGACTTTGTAAGGTCTAGATGTACATTATGCAGTGATTTGCCATTCTCTATTGCTTCAGTAACCTTCTTAAAGAAGTCATTCAGATTAAGTAGGCAGAATATGCCTTTGAATAGAACTGACTTAGGTCAACTTTGTAGGTTACCTACACAAATCTCCATTGTACAAACATTTTCACTGAGATTTGTATCACTGGGCTTTGTAACCATCTTTAACATGAAATTCCTTGCTTTATGTTAACTTTAACTAGCCAGATGCATGCTTGGCTTGTGCTGGAAAGTGGCTGTGACATTTCCCCAAAAGGAGTAGTCCCTGTACTCTAAGGACCACTTACCAGGATGGCTAATGGTCTTTCTCGTGCTAATTTGATTGTACTGTATATGTCATTTGCTTTGTCTTCCTAGCTTCTTGTAGACTGCATTCAGTTAAATGAAAGAAAATCTTTTCTACTTTGTGCCTCCTTGCTAATTGCTCAACATTAGTTATAAAACGGAGTGCTTCCTGTAATAATTGGCCTGATGGTGGGTTACACAGTAGCCTAGGCTTGCTAATCAAGCTGAATAGTGGTCAGTTTTATAAGTAAATCCTTCATTCCTTCCAGTCTGGGTCTGTAGTAGAATGTACACCTAAATCTCCCTTCACTTAGGTTTTTCCATCCAGTTGGTCACAATCTTCCTTCACAGGACAGGTATGTGTCACGTGTTACTAAGTTTCTGTTTGTACTGGAAATATGTAGAACAATGAAAAGTCTTTTTAGTGTGTTGTATTTGTGTTTGTATTGATTGTATTCCAGTCAGATAAGACTCTTGTATGTCATATCAGTTGCTGATGCTTTGGCACGTACAGCATTCTTTTGACAGACCAATTAATCTTATGCATGCTCCCTTAGTGATGGTTTTATAATCTACTTAGCAGTTATTTTCTGTTAATTTGTTCTGTACAGCTTTATACCATGTTTTACAGTTGTTTTCTATCACTGCATTTCCCACTAAACTTATCAGATCGTGTGTTCATAAACTTTGTTACCTTCTCTCTACACTTGGAATAGCACATCTTCTCTTGCTTGGACTCAAAGTTTTCCATCCATCATCTGTACTAAGTACAAATATACCGACTTCATTGCCTCCATGTAATACTTCAGTTTAATATTGTTTTTCTCATTTTCTTTCTTTTCAGAGCCTGTGGACACTACATCAATCCCTGTCCCTGAAACAGCAGGAGCTCTGCCCCAAGGCACACATCTGTAATTGTTTTCACTGAGCTTTTTGGCATTGTGTAATGTAAGTAAGTTTAACATGAAGAGTCTTGCTGTGCTTTAACTTTAACTACTCAGGTGTATGTCTTCACTGTGCTAGAAGGCGGATGTGATATTTTCCCCAAAATAAATAGTCCTTGTACTCGAAGGGCCACTTACCATGTTGTCCATTGTTCTTTTTTTCCCAATTAGATTACACTGTATATGACAGTTACTCCATCTCCCTAGCTTCTTAGCATCTCCATTCAGTGCATTCAGTAAAAGAAGGTACTTTGTGCCTCCTTGCTAATTATTTATTTATTTATGTATTTATTTAACATTTGTTTACCGGGAAAGTCTGACTGGATACTGGTCCTTTTTCAGCTGAGGCCTGGGGAGAAAAGCTCCATGAGTAACAGTACATTTTCATACACACATTACAATAATCAAAAATGTATAAAGTAAAAAAATGTAGTATACATAAGAACATACAAATGTTTTACATCTTGAGAACAAAACCTAGGCTTTGAACATAGCTATTACTGTTTGTAGGTATGACTTATGTCAAGATATAAGGTTAAGACAGGTCTGTAGGAACAAAGGATTAAACACTGGTGGAGAAGTTGGATATGTTTTGGGTATACTGTGATGTATCAGAAAACTAATAAGGGGGTTAGTACAGGAACATAGCCACTTATTTTTCAGATAAGCTTTAAGTGATGGCTTAAAGTGGTTAGTGAATGAGATTGAGAGAATGAAGTTAGGAAGGGAGTTCCATATACGACATATATAGTTGGAAAATAAAGATTCTCCTGCATTGTTGTTGGCCTTGGAAACGGTGATTAAGTTCTTGTTGTTAGAGTGAAGTGGTGTGCTGGAACTATAAGAAAGGATGAGATTTTGTAGTGCAGGGATTCTAGTTGGTTGTGTTACAATTTTGTGAGTTAGAGAGAGCTGGTTGTAAAGAATAATGTTGGGAAGCTCAAGCCAGTCTAGTATCCTGAAAGCTGTAAGATGTTGTGTTTTATATGGGCTGTCAGATGCAAACTTGAGAATTTTATTATAACATGCTTCTAGCTTAGATAAGTTATTTTTTCTTAGATTAGTTAAAATTGGAGAGGCATATAGTAGAGTGGAAAGCAGATGGGTTTGTGCTAATGTAATTTTGGCCATTGTGGTCAGGAACCTTTTGTGCCTGTATAGACTTTCAAGTTTCTCATGGACTTTTTTATAGTTATTAAGACATGCAAGTCAAATTTTAGGGTATTGTCTACTTGTAGGTTGTTTTAAAGGAAAAGATTTACTATGTTCTTAGTGGATGGTTGTAATTAAAAATTGAAATATTAAGTAAATGCTATGCCTGGCTTTGAAGGTGGTGCTACCCTATTGGGTAGTCTGATATTCATCTTACATGATGACATTCTGGGCTGTATAGATAGGGATGCCCATATATAAATATTGCTGTGTTTTTGAAATCTGCTATCCTACTGTAGGAAGTAAAATGTTCACCTTCACCGCAAGTAGATAAAGGAAATGGCAAAAAGGATTGTGGGGTAGGAGATATTATGAGGAAGTGACCCCATATGAAGATGGTGTCATGGAAATCTGAAGACACTAAACTTTTCAGGATGGCTTTTTATTAGGCCAACTGTTCCTATTCATTATGTCAGCTCTGTCGAGGTGTTGTGCCTTTGCTCTGGAAGCAAAATTTTATTGTACATAGTTTTGGCTAGGGAGGCGGTGAAGAAAAAGCAAAAAATATCCTTGCATACTATTAGCTTTTCCAAAAATTATCATCAGTGCATTATGCAATTAGAGTAGCTTATACTTTTATGACAGGCTTTACATTGTGTGTTAATGTTACTTAATCTGTCTAGGTGAATAGCCTCACAGAAAGTAAATGGGTTTCTTAACCCAATTACAAGACAAAGACGCCAGGCACAGACCAAAGGATTTAATGTTATATTTGTGTTGCTGCTGGGGAGTATTTACTGTTAAAAAAACAGGTCTTTACAGTGTTTATATCTTGGGAGTTCATGTTATCTTGGGGAAGGCATACAAGAGTAGTCAATCTGGTCAACAAATTCAAGCCATTTGATTGGCTGGCATTAGAAATGAATGGAGAAGAGCTATTACCTTAGCTGATGTGTATGTTCCACTGGGGAATGAAATATCTGAGTCAGCCAGTTAGATAAATGTATGGAAACTTTTCAGAAGACGGTACATTTCTGGGCTGGGGACAGGATCTTGTCTCTCCAGTTGAAGAAAAAAGTGGATTCCAACATATCTGCCTAAACTGGAATGAGTTCTCAGTGAGATTGTACCTATTATGGGTATAGTTGATATGCATAGGATTTTAAGAGGGGACAAAAGAGACTTTACATTCTGCTCACACAGTCATGGTTCAGTAGCAAGGCTGGATAAGCTTTTTGGTTCTAGAGAGCACCCTTATAAGGAAGTCCCATGATTATCTACTATCACTTCTGTCTGTTAATTCCCCAGTTTTACTAGAATTGCAGCTGGAAGGCAGGATTTCCAACGGCATTGTAAAGTCAAATTATGGGTTTAAATGACTTCAAAAAACATTAGCAAAACAGATAGAAAGTATTTTAGTAAGGATTTATATAGAACAGGGATCCTGGACAGTAAAGTGGGATAAGATTAAGGTGCAGTTTGGAGAATGTTTAAATAACAACTAATGCAGAGTAAAGGAAAGTTAACAAAGGTTGTAGGCCCATTTGTTAGATATACAGGGGACTAGTGTTGCAGGATCCATGTATTATGAGTGTGTACACCGTAAGTGCACAGCAGACATATTGGATTATTTGGAGTATAATGTGCAGCATGCAAAAACAGCTCTGCGGTTAGCATGATTTGATAACTTCTCCAAAGGCAAAAAACTCCTGGAATTAAGACTAAGGGAACAGCAGATAGACAGAACGGTAGTAGGAATTATGGACCTGACGTGGTGGGTATTTGAGATCCATTTCATATCCTGGAGACAAAGAAAAGAGAGACAAAGAAGATGGACTGGATGGCGAAGGTGCTACTTTCTTGTTTACAAAAGGACTGATGGGATGAGTTGACAGCAGACATCACAAAGACAGAGATTGAGACAGTAGAGGATAAAACAGAAAACATACCAGGTCTGTATGCTATCCCAGTGGAGATGTATGCATCTTTAAATGGACAGTTCCTAGATTATATGATCCAAGTGTTTAACCTGGCCCTGAAGCATGGCCTTGATTCCTGTATCTTGGAATGATGTAATAATCTTAGTGATTAGAAAGCCTGGTAAGAGTGTTTCTCATGTTGAATCATATCACTCCATTTAAGTTTTAAGCATGACCATAAAGCCATTGTTTCTATATGGGTTAGAAGGTTAAACAGGGTGACAAGGAGACTGAAATACATCTGGGTCAGACAGGTCTGGTGAAAAGCAGGAGGACAGTAAATAACATCTTTAAAGCTGCGATGATCATAGAGAAATCAGGAGAAATCTGATGTGCCTTTGCCATTGCTGAGCTTTATGCAGAAAAAGCATTTGCTACAGTAAATTAGATTTTCTTTTATTTTATGTACTAAAAGAGTTGAGGTTCTCTACTGACTTTACAAAGCAATAGGCATCCTTATATGATGGACCTTTTGCATTGGTTAAATGATGGCTGATTTTTCACCCCTCCCCCCCATTCAGATAAGAAGAGAAACTAGGCAGGGTTACCACCTTTCCCTTTGCTTTTGGCAATTTTAGAACCATTAGCATTAATGCTAAGAGAAGCATCTTTCAATGAGTAGAAAATGGGAGAGAAAGAGCACAAATCACCACTTTATGCTGATGACTTTCAAACACATTCATTAAATCCAGAACAAGATTTGCATGGCATCTTCCAGATACTGATAGTTTTTTGGGGGAGTTCTCTGAATATAAAATAAATTTAGCAAAATATGTGCTTTAGTGTTAAACTACAACCCTTAATAGGAATAAAGGATATGCATGTTTGTTGGTCTGAACCTGTCTTGTGTAGTGGTAGTGTTGAATAAAGTTTTTGTTAAGGTTAAGGGCTGGGGAGGGTAAGAGTTAAGGTTAGCATCCATTACTAAGGTGTTGCAGTAATGTACCACCTCACCAGTATGAACTGGTGGAAACTCAACCAAACGTAAATATGAAATATAAGTAATTTTTCATGGGTAAGCCCTTGTATAACCTTTCTACTTGTAGGTAATGGATTCCATGGTTGCAGTAACACAATGAAAAAAGACACCCCTCACAACCTGGAGATCACTGCTGGGAAATTACAGTGGCAGACATTTCCTATGGAAAACAGCAACGAGAGAATTGAAAGCCATTAAGCTAAACTGGACATGATATAACAAAACTGGATTCTTGCATTTGCTTTTTAACACTGTTAACACAGTTATGCTTCATGTTGTGATTTTTCTCAGCTATCATTTTTATTTTTTGCACATCTATTTAATTATGAATTTAATCTGAATGCCTTGATTACAGCTTTCTGTGTCAGCACCATTTCGTTCATTTCTGTTCTTACTTCTGCACCAAGATCATATTCTATGTTTATATTTATATATACACACACACACACACACACACACACACACACACACACACACACACACACACACACACACACACGTACTTTAGGATAACTTTTCATGGTTAAAATACTTTTGAACTTGTGTGAAGTATTTTCTACTTTCCAGCATTAAACCTTAGATTGCATTCTCAGCCACCTCTGTAAATCTCCACAGGCCCCCAAGGTTTTTTACTCCTCCACCATCTGGTATATCTTCCAGAACATTTAATTTTGTGGCAGAAATAGTAATTCATAAACAAGTGTATTTTTTTCACAGTTATCTCTTGATGTCTGATGCAAGTATGAAAAATAAAAAAAAACATGGTCCCATGCCTGGCAGCTTTGTGTGTCTGCTACCCAGACACAATTCTACCAATGTTATAAACTTCTCTCATACTGTCACTACCCAGACACAATTCTACCAATGTTATAAACTTCTCTCATACTGTCACTACCCAGACACAATTCTACCAATGTTATAAACTTCTCTCATACTGTCACTACCCAGACACAATTCTACCAATGTTATAAACTTCTCTCATACTGTCACTACCCAGACACAATTCTACCAATGTTATAAACTTCTCTCATACTGTCACTACCCAGACACAATTCTACCAATGTTATAAACTTCTCTCATACTGTCACTACCCAGACACAATTCTACCAATGTTATAAACTTCTCTCATACTGTCACTACCCAGACACAATTCTACCAATGTTATAAACTTCTCTCATACTGTCACTACCCAGACACAATTCTACCAATGTTATAAACTTCTCTCATACTGTCACTACCCAGACACAATTCTACCAATGTTATAAACTTCTCTCATACTGTCACTACCCAGACACAATTCTACCAATGTTATAAACTTCTCTCATACTGTCACTACCCAGACACAATTCTACCAATGTTATAAACTTCTCTCATACTGTCACTACCCAGACACAATTCTACCAATGTTATAAACTTCTCTCATACTGTCACTACCCAGACACAATTCTACCAATGTTATAAACTTCTCTCATACTGTCACTACCCAGACACAATTCTACCAATGTTATAAACTTCTCTCATACTGTCACTACCCAGACACAATTCTACCAATGTTATAAACTTCTCTCATACTGTCACTACCCAGACACAATTCTACCAATGTTATAAACTTCTCTCATACTGTCACTACCCAGACACAATTCTACCAATGTTATAAACTTCTCTCATACTGTCACTACCCAGACACAATTCTACCAATGTTATAAACTTCTCTCATACTGTCACTACCCAGACACAATTCTACCAATGTTATAAACTTCTCTCATACTGTCACTACCCAGACACAATTCTACCAATGTTATAAACTTCTCTCATACTGTCACTACCCAGACACAATTCTACCAATGTTATAAACTTCTCTCATACTGTCACTACCCAGACACAATTCTACCAATGTTATAAACTTCTCTCATACTGTCACTACCCAGACACAATTCTACCAATGTTATAAACTTCTCTCATACTGTCACTACCCAGACACAATTCTACCAATGTTATAAACTTCTCTCATACTGTCACTACCCAGACACAATTCTACCAATGTTATAAACTTCTCTCATACTGTCACTACCCAGACACAATTCTACCAATGTTATAAACTTCTCTCATACTGTCACTACCCAGACACAATTCTACCAATGTTATAAACTTCTCTCATACTGTCACTACCCAGACACAATTCTACCAATGTTATAAACTTCTCTCATACTGTCACTACCCAGACACAATTCTACCAATGTTATAAACTTCTCTCATACTGTCACTACCCAGACACAATTCTACCAATGTTATAAACTTCTCTCATACTGTCACTACCCAGACACAATTCTACCAATGTTATAAACTTCTCTCATACTGTCACTACCCAGACACAATTCTACCAATGTTATAAACTTCTCTCATACTGTCACTACCCAGACACAATTCTACCAATGTTATAAACTTCTCTCATACTGTCACTACCCAGACACAATTCTACCAATGTTATAAACTTCTCTCATACTGTCACTACCCAGACACAATTCTACCAATGTTATAAACTTCTCTCATACTGTCACTACCCAGACACAATTCTACCAATGTTATAAACTTCTCTCATACTGTCACTACCCAGACACAATTCTACCAATGTTATAAACTTCTCTCATACTGTCACTACCCAGACACAATTCTACCAATGTTATAAACTTCTCTCATACTGTCACTACCCAGACACAATTCTACCAATGTTATAAACTTCTCTCATACTGTCACTACCCAGACACAATTCTACCAATGTTATAAACTTCTCTCATACTGTCACTACCCAGACACAATTCTACCAATGTTATAAACTTCTCTCATACTGTCACTACCCAGACACAATTCTACCAATGTTATAAACTTCTCTCATACTGTCACTACCCAGACACAATTCTACCAATGTTATAAACTTCTCTCATACTGTCACTACCCAGACACAATTCTACCAATGTTATAAACTTCTCTCATACTGTCACTACCCAGACACAATTCTACCAATGTTATAAACTTCTCTCATACTGTCACTACCCAGACACAATTCTACCAATGTTATAAACTTCTCTCATACTGTCACTACCCAGACACAATTCTACCAATGTTATAAACTTCTCTCATACTGTCACTACCCAGACACAATTCTACCAATGTTATAAACTTCTCTCATACTGTCACTACCCAGACACAATTCTACCAATGTTATAAACTTCTCTCATACTGTCACTACCCAGACACAATTCTACCAATGTTATAAACTTCTCTCATACTGTCACTACCCAGACACAATTCTACCAATGTTATAAACTTCTCTCATACTGTCACTACCCAGACACAATTCTACCAATGTTATAAACTTCTCTCATACTGTCACTACCCAGACACAATTCTACCAATGTTATAAACTTCTCTCATACTGTCACTACCCAGACACAATTCTACCAATGTTATAAACTTCTCTCATACTGTCACTACCCAGACACAATTCTACCAATGTTATAAACTTCTCTCATACTGTCACTACCCAGACACAATTCTACCAATGTTATAAACTTCTCTCATACTGTCACTACCCAGACACAATTCTACCAATGTTATAAACTTCTCTCATACTGTCACTACCCAGACACAATTCTACCAATGTTATAAACTTCTCTCATACTGTCACTACCCAGACACAATTCTACCAATGTTATAAACTTCTCTCATACTGTCACTACCCAGACACAATTCTACCAATGTTATAAACTTCTCTCATACTGTCACTACCCAGACACAATTCTACCAATGTTATAAACTTCTCTCATACTGTCACTACCCAGACACAATTCTACCAATGTTATAAACTTCTCTCATACTGTCACTACCCAGACACAATTCTACCAATGTTATAAACTTCTCTCATACTGTCACTACCCAGACACAATTCTACCAATGTTATAAACTTCTCTCATACTGTCACTACCCAGACACAATTCTACCAATGTTATAAACTTCTCTCATACTGTCACTACCCAGACACAATTCTACCAATGTTATAAACTTCTCTCATACTGTCACTACCCAGACACAATTCTACCAATGTTATAAACTTCTCTCATACTGTCACTACCCAGACACAATTCTACCAATGTTATAAACTTCTCTCATACTGTCACTACCCAGACACAATTCTACCAATGTTATAAACTTCTCTCATACTGTCACTACCCAGACACAATTCTACCAATGTTATAAACTTCTCTCATACTGTCACTACCCAGACACAATTCTACCAATGTTATAAACTTCTCTCATACTGTCACTACCCAGACACAATTCTACCAATGTTATAAACTTCTCTCATACTGTCACTACCCAGACACAATTCTACCAATGTTATAAACTTCTCTCATACTGTCACTACCCAGACACAATTCTACCAATGTTATAAACTTCTCTCATACTGTCACTACCCAGACACAATTCTACCAATGTTATAAACTTCTCTCATACTGTCACTACCCAGACACAATTCTACCAATGTTATAAACTTCTCTCATACTGTCACTACCCAGACACAATTCTACCAATGTTATAAACTTCTCTCATACTGTCACTACCCAGACACAATTCTACCAATGTTATAAACTTCTCTCATACTGTCACTACCCAGACACAATTCTACCAATGTTATAAACTTCTCTCATACTGTCACTACCCAGACACAATTCTACCAATGTTATAAACTTCTCTCATACTGTCACTACCCAGACACAATTCTACCAATGTTATAAACTTCTCTCATACTGTCACTACCCAGACACAATTCTACCAATGTTATAAACTTCTCTCATACTGTCACTACCCAGACACAATTCTACCAATGTTATAAACTTCTCTCATACTGTCACTACCCAGACACAATTCTACCAATGTTATAAACTTCTCTCATACTGTCACTACCCAGACACAGTTCTACCAATGTTATAAACTTCTCTCATACTGTCACTACCCAGACACAATTCTACCAATGTTATAAACTTCTCTCATACTGTCACTACCCAGACACAATTCTACCAATGTTATAAACTTCTCTCATACTGTCACTACCCAGACACAATTCTACCAATGTTATAAACTTCTCTCATACTGTCACTACCCAGACACAATTCTACCAATGTTATAAACTTCTCTCATACTGTCACTACCCAGACACAATTCTACCAATGTTATAAACTTCTCTCATACTGTCACTACCCAGACACAATTCTACCAATGTTATAAACTTCTCTCATACTGTCACTACCCAGACACAATTCTACCAATGTTATAAACTTCTCTCATACTGTCACTACCCAGACACAGTTCTACCAATGTTATAAACTTCTCTCATACTGTCACTACCCAGACACAGTTCTACCAATGTTATAAACTTCTCTCATACTGTCACTCCCTTCACTTTTCTTGCCGGTCTTCGTTGTCTACACAGCGCAAATGAAGCAAGCCAATGGATGTATGTGTAAAACTCTATTTCTACAGTGCAGCTCCCATATGTGAGGAGAGTTATCATGTTATCCATCACTGATCTGGCACATTACTGCATACAGTGATGGATTCTGTAGTCTTTAAGCTAGCCGTCTGATACAAGTCAAAGCATGATTCAAGAGTATGAAAATCATGAAGTTGCAAAACACTGACTATTCAGAAAAGATTAATGAATTGCACTTGTACCCTGTTTCTTATAGCTTCTTGAGATAAGATTTCTGTGTAATCTATAAGGCGATGTTCTGGATATACTTGAATAATAACAACTATACCTGAAATGCCCTGATGGGGTGCTGGTATAAGATTGTGACTCAAAATACTAAAAATACATAGAGACAGAAAAAGGGTGACAGATATATTAATATTGATTTTTCTTTATTATAGTATAAGCTTCATCTCAGAATCAAAAGAAACTACTTATTCTCTTTTTACATTCCATGTGGGACATACATTAAAAAGGCTTTGCATCCAGAGCCAACCAAGTGAAGCTAAGAATATTTTCTTTATTAACTGCGCTTGTATTTGCTTTATGCTGAGATCACTACTCTTTTTGCACATTTGAAAGCATTTATTAAGTTTGTGACAAAAATACTTCTCTGTCTGTTAGCTTTTCTGTCTGTGTGCCTCCAAATCCCTTTTATAGAAGGGCAAATTAGCCAGAGACTTAGATGTTTGTTGTTTAATCTACACTTGGAAACTACTTTTGCTGTGCTTTTACATTAAGAAATTACAGGATCAGATATCTTGTGTGGGAGAAGGTGCTTACCAGGTCACTCTGAGTTGGGAAGCACTGCTAGTATTTTGCTGATTAATCTTTGCTTGATAGCTGCTTTTGCTGTGATTTTATATTAACAGATACCAGGGTCAGACATCTTGTGCAGAATGTGTTTACCTGGGCTCTCTGAGTTGGGTTTTTTTATTCGACTATAAAAGTTGCAAAACACTTTGTTTACTTACAGAGAACTCTGCAATGTTTTTCCTGTGATAAAACTGCATCCAGAGCCATCCCAGCAAAGACAAAAAGATTTTCTTTGTTAATTGCACTTCTACTTTATACAGTGATCACTACTGTTTTGAGCATTTGTACAGCATCTATTTAATTTTGATGGAAAAATTTTATTTTTTCTGTCTATTGGCTTTTCTAATCTGTGTGCCTCCAAATATTTTTGCAAAAGGGTGAATTAATCAGGGACTTAGGTGTTTGTTGTTTAATCTGCACTTGAGAACTGCTTTTGCTGTGTTTTTACATTAAGAAATTCCAGGGTCAGATATTTTGTGGCAGAAGGTGTTCACTATGTGCCTCTCTAAGTTGGGAAATACTACAGGAAGCTCAGGGTGTTTATTTATTAGCAAGAGGACATAGGAGTTAGTTTTCAAGCTTTTTTCTCTGTATGAAGCTGCCTACTGGGCAATGGCGGTTAGCAGTGCCCTGATAGTAGCAAATGCCTAGGCAGTAAAATTTTCCTATAAAGTAAGGATTAGATCTGAAAGCTGTTAAACAGTGTGGCACTGTGCAAAAATAAGCTTAGAGTAGCCAGCTTGTGCATTGAATTGCACTACGTAGCATTAAATAACATCCTGCCTTAATCACAGAAACTACCCCAGGCGGCCCTTGTTAATACTCAATCATTTATCCTAAACAGTCGACTCTCTCATAGCACTAGACAACATGGATGTGCAATTTCCAAATATCTCTGTAGCCAGCTTGGCATCTTAAGGCAATATAGCAGTTATCGCATGTCCTCAGTTAGTCTTTAAAGAAAACAACATAGTAAGCGACAGATGTAAATATACAACTTCCTTGGAGGTTAAAATCTTGCATAAAACTGAGATTGTCAGGAAAAGTCATACTACATCCCTCACACATACCTTTCACCACACACACAGGCACACATTGTCTTATGCTGAGGTACTTAAAAGAAACCTTCACAAATCTCAAAGAACTGGCAATGGCAACACTACTCCTCAGCAATCACTAAAGCATGCACCAATAGAAAGAGCTTATATCTTATAGTCCTGCAAGTGCAAAGCCCATAAGGCAAGCATATACTTTACCTGATACTACTGGCATTGGAGACTCAGTGAAACACACAGATGCCCGACTCACAAGGGTGGACATGGAGAAGATTATTTGCCTGTCTGGAGCTAGGATCTGCAATATCACACATGAACTTAAGTTACTGCACCACAAGTACCAATATGATTCTATCACAGTCCATGTGGGTGTAAATGACCAGAGACACACCTCACTGGACTAAATAATGGATATGTCAAAATATGTGTCACAGATAGGAATGAGCCATGCACTAATTAGCACTCTTTCTTCACCAAGAATGATGCCACAGTATGAACATAAAATGATTGAGTTTAATAATTGGCTTAGTTTCTGGCGCCATTCTAAGGCAATTTAATATTTGTAATGTCTGGCATGGGAGAACATGGTCAAAAGACCACTATTCATTGCCAAGGATGGATTGCACCTGCCCCCCCATAGACTTTCAGATATTGGTTATAACTTCATCTACACCATTAGAGTTTTAAAAGTCAAAACTACCAACATAGTGAAAAAGTTCACAAGCAACCTTAAGGTGCTACTGCTCAGTGTTGTAGTCTAAACAAAAAATTCCACACCCTTCAAGCCCTCCTCATGCTAGAGAAGGTAGACATTAATGCCATGGCAGAAACTTGATTTAAAACTGTAAATAGTACTCCATAAGTGCACAGCTACAGTGCTTTCTACACATTTAGACCAACAACAGTACAGACTGGGGCCAAAGTTGGAGGTGTTGCAGTCTGCATTAGGAAGAAACATACCTTTAGGTTGGTTTAATTAGGATGGTAACATGGAGTTCATCCATGTGCAAATCCCCATAGGTAAAGTCCCTCATCATATCATGGCCAGCTACAGGTCACCATCTATGCCCCTAGAGTCTCATGACTCCTATCTAAACCTACTAGAGGTGCTCACAATCTAAATAAGCACCACATTCATGGATAACTTGAACTATCCCCTCTACATACTGGGAAAAATACACTGCTTCAAACTCACATTGCTTTCTAGACTTTATTAACACAAACACCCTGGAAGAGATAGTGCATGTCCCAACCAGAAGATCAGACATACTGGGTTTGGCACACACCAACATGGGAGAGTGATGCAACCATCCATGTCACTGCCTCACTAGTGAGTTTGGATTACAAAGATGTCTCCTTTGAAACAAAAGTCATCCCAGAAAATCCAGATAAACTAGTAACAGTTTCAAGGTATTCAAAGGCAAACTACATCCTATTAAATGACATTTTGTCAAAATTCAAGACTACTCCCAAGCCCGAGACCACAGTTACCAATGCAGAATTATTGACAGAATCACAATACAGACATGTGAATGGCTGCCTAGAGGCTGCCTTACATATGAGAAATAAAGCCAAAACATACCCTAAAAATAAATCCTCACCTAAATAAGATATATCACAAAACAAGAAAACTCAGGGGAAAAAGTCACATAGGCAGCAATCTACTTAACACTGAATGTGTGATAAGAGACCTTGGGACCCAGGTGGACAGTAGTCTCTCCTTTGATAGTCATATCGCCACGGTAGTCAGGAAGTCCTTCTACATGGCACACCTCATCATGAAAGGGTTCTCATCCAGGAAAAAAGAGGTCATTGTTCCCCTCTACTCTTGACTCATTAGACCCATTGTAGAGTACAATGCCCCCTTTGGAATGTACCTCACAAGACATCTGCAGCAGCTGGAAAGGCCACAGAAGTACCTCACAAAGAGGATTACTGGCCTCAAACAAATGCCCTATACTGACCACCTCAAAAAACTCCAGTTTTACTCCTTAGCATATCGCCTACTCCAAGGTGATCTGTGCTTAACATATAAAGCTATGTCAAACCCAGAGCTGTTGGACATGCTACACCTAAAGAAATCCCAGTCCCTCTGAGCTACACACTCTAGGGACCTAAATCTTGTCACCACAATAAACAGGGCATGCTGGAGGGATAGATTCCTGTCTCAGAGACTTCCTATACTCTGGAACAAGCTACCCATCTATGTCAAGCGAAGTTCTTTATAAGCACTCTTCAAGAAAAATCTTGATGAGTGGATGGAAAATAGGAAATACATCCTGGGGATCACTTCTGTGTCTCTGCTCAACAATGGCACAGGAAAATAACTTTCTTTGGTGGCGTAAGCTATGGAACCTTGCTGACTAGGCTTACGTAGGCCCTTGGGCCAATAGCCTAGTACCTACCTATGAACGTATGAACTTTTAAAGACTCCGGTCTCTTATACAACTAAACAAGAAACAAAGAGGTCTAATTAAGTCCAACAAGGCCAACTATGAGATTTAGATAGACTCACAGGCTAAGGATAATCAGAAGGCCTTCTTCAGCTATGTCTATAACCTTAGCGTTAACACACAACAGTGCACTGAATTGTTGGTGATAGGTATCAGCTACACCAATCAAGGTGGCATAACAAATCTACACACTGATAAATTCAGCTCAGTATTTACCCCCCCACTCCCCCAAGCTCTGTCAAGTGAAATCCACATCCAATATACTTCCCCCAGTGATCAGCATGGACCAGGTGGCAGCAGTCACTAAAGCTAAGAACACTGCCTCCATGAGTACAGTCATCATCCCCGGTTGTCTCCTAAATAGTCTAAATAATGACCCATCAGGACTACTTGAGAGTGGGCCATCCACAGACCCATGGAATTACAGATCCAACCTACAGACACTGGACCCATCTCAATTTGGATTTGTTAAGGTAAGGTCATGTCACCATAATTTGATAGTCTTCTTTGACAGGGTCAAAAAGGCAATGGATGAGAGTAAAAAAGTACATACTGCATATCATGACCTCACTAAGGCAACTGGTATAATAACCTACTCAGGGATTATTGACAAGCTCTCTGAGCTAGGCATGAACACTTATATAACTCATTGCATTTCCTTTTGGCCCAGAGACAGGATCCAAGAAGTCAAGATCGGTGAGATGTTTTGAGTTTTAAACCATGATTTTGGCACCAGTCATTCACCTGTGTTAGACATTCTTGCCAGGTTTTTGTGTCACGGGAGAAGCTAAATGCATCTATCACATTTTATATTATTGTAACCTCTAAAGTACTGTATTGCCCATCATTGTTCTATTGATGAATTTGTATGCTACTAGAATTACCTTGTATTATTGTTAACTTTTACAATGTGTTTATTACTGGAGCTTTTCTCCCCAGGTCTCCACTGAAAAAGGATCTGTGTCCAGTCGGACATTCCCAATAAACAAATGTGAAAGAAATAATAAATAATAAAATCTATGATAGCTCCCCATTTACACTAGCCTTTGCTACTGAGAAGTAAATGACACACAGGAGCAGCATACCTCTCAACATCTTTGAACAAGAAATCTGAACAAAGCCATAAGTAATGGGTGGGGGACAAAGGCCCAAAAATAGGGACTTTTTTTAATATTGCTCTTACAGACTTAGAAAGTTGATAGAATAACAGGTTTTCTATTAGCATGAATTTTATGAAGAATATGAAGTCTGAAACTGAAATGTCTGCCATTGTTTTCTCACATCAGTCCTCAGTGATTAGCTAGTGATCTGTCAGAAAACACAAATTTTAGGAGAAACAGACCAAAGATATCAGGTAAAAATCTGGCCATTCTGTGAAATTCTAGACAGTTGAGAGGTATGAGGAGTGGGCCCACACGGAGCCTTGAGGTACTCCATTGGTTATCAGTCTCTTGGTGGTGGTGGTCCCACCAATAGATTCATAGATTGTTACTAGGTTAATGACCCAGGAGACTTTACAACCCTAAGTTTTCCTGAAAAGAATAATGATGTCCTGTATCCAAATAGGACACCGATGTCCAGGCATTTATAAGTTATCTCTGTCCTTATGGGACATGGGTGTTAAGCTTGGAGTAAATTTCATATTCATCATCCACTGGTCTTGGTTACACTTAAATTGAGTAATAGACAAACTCAGCTTCCTATGGATGGGAAGCCTGTTCCTTCGGAGGGGCAGTCTCTGGGACACATAGGTTCATACTAAGCTAACTGCTCTTGCGAGCCATTTTAAGCCTAGTCTAGCCAATTATCCCTTGTGAGACTTAAACCCTGCACCTTGTGTTTGTGAGGCAAACACCTTAACCATTAGGCCACCCTCCCAATATCTTTCTCTCCAGTCACAGACAAATTTGCGTCCCTAGACATTGTTTTTTCTGGTACTGTTTGACTTATGAATATGTAGGAGATTCATTAGTGTGGGTTTGTTGAAGCCTTGTAAGCCAGGCATAGATTACCTCTTAGGAATCTATTGGAGACTGAGTAGAGGGAAAGGGTTTTAAGGTGCTCTGCATATGGCAGGTCTTTTTATGCCTTGTATTCCTTTTTAAGGAAACTCTAACATCTCTCTAGTTGCTGCAGATTCCTGGTCAGGTACAT
Source organism: Protopterus annectens (assembly GCF_019279795.1). Classification (NCBI taxonomy): domain Eukaryota; kingdom Metazoa; phylum Chordata; order Ceratodontiformes; family Protopteridae; genus Protopterus; species Protopterus annectens. The sequence goes on from NC_056731.1 coordinate 564,779,977, forward strand.
ACTGAAGGAAGCATTGTACTCTACGATCGGTCTGATAAGGGCAGAGTGCAATGGGGTAATGACCTCTTTGGACCTAGATGCCATGCACAACATGAAGGGATTTCAGCACTACCATGGCCAAATGGTGGAAGAAGTTAAAGCTACTTTCAATGTATGTACCCACATCCCTTACCACTGGGTCAACTCTTAAGGGTGTATTATCAACATGGTAATTAGCAGGATGGTAGACTTCCTAAAGGGCAGTGATAGATTAGACAGGGAGGCACACACATGTATATACAAGCTGACAGACACATGAATTCATATGTTATAAAATGCAGTGCTGATGGTAGAAATGGTAGGAATGTTTTTGAAAGATTATATATAGCACAGAAAGAATATTTTCATTTTAATACACTTTGCTTTTACATTATTTGTTCTTCAGTCAGAATGAATGTATGCAGTGCAACATTTTCATATAAGCAGTGCAACATTTTCTTGGAATGTACTTTTAAAACTGCTCGGCTTCATTCTTCTTCTGCACTGCTGAGTCCTTTCATTAGTGAATATTCATGACATTTGTACCCACTGAGAAGTAATTTGGGACAAAAATTACTTAAGTGCCACGGTTACTTTGGTTACTCTTTCACTAATAATATAAATATATACTAGGTTGTTTTTAGCATATTTTAGAGACAATTTACTGCCAGATGAAAGCAAATGAATATAAGTACATTGAAGATAAACCATGTATTTTACTTTTAGCATATGGCAAACTAGCTTATTCAGCTTTCCTTCTTTTGGATTCTCTCCACAATTTCACAAAAGTGAGGCTGACTGTTCCCTAAGTGAGCGATAGCTTTAACTGCAGTTTAGACTTTTTAAATTGTTTTTTTTTTAAATAATGCCAGCATTAGTATAACATTAAATATATCCTGAGGGTCCTTTATTCTGAATTCCTAATGTCATATTATTTTTGCAGCCACTCATATTAACAAGCTAGAAAGGTCTTCATGTAGCATTTGGAAGCCGTATATACATATTACTGCAACACCTAATAGCTTCTTTTTCTAGAGCCATATATTTATCTTTGTTGAGGAAAGAATGCTGCTCAGTGCAAAGAGTGTAATCATTTGCTTATGACGATTTCTATGCATAGGATACATTCTATAAATGAATGCATAGAATCTTATTAGGGGTTCTTTTCCTGACGTGACCTGATATGGCATGAAAAGATACAGACTATAAACTGTATGTGTCATCTGACTTTAATGCTGGTTTAAAGCATGATTTGTTTTTACACATTTTTTTTGTATGACAATCCTAAATTGGGAAGATTAAGGGGAAGAAAACCATAAATGCTGCAGAATGACTATATGTCTGCCAAAGGAAGCCATGCATAGTTGCAATCACTGTTAAGTGCTTATCAGCTGGCAAAGGCCTCAGTCATTGAAATAATTAAGTACATCTTCTTGTGATTCAATATTATGATACTTTACTATAATTTTCTAACACATTCTATGTGCTGATAATCTAAGAAGCAGCTACTGAATGCCACCACTGTCCTTTCATAGGTTCATGCAGTGCTATGAGCTCTATTGAACCTCAGAAGCTGCATCATAAAACAAGAGTTCTTCTTTCACTGATAGGCCCACATTATAATGCACAAGATATCTTTACTGGTGCAAATCATTTATTAACATCCCATGAAAGTCAATATGGAAGTCTTTTTTTTATTCCTCCCCCACACATTTATTCTTTTTCATAAAATGTTAAGTCTGCAATATCACACATGCACCCAGGTCACTGTGCCACACGTACCAATATGGTTCTGTCACAGTACATGTGGCTGTAAATGACCTGAGGTGCACCTCACTGGACTATTTAAAAAAGAGATATTATGGAGCTCTCTGAATAAGTGTCACTGACAGGTGTGTGCCTTGCACTGAGCACAATTCTTCCCTCACAAAGGATAATGATACGCTATGAACAGAAAATGATTAATTTTAATAATATGCTTAGTTTCTGGTGGCACTCCAGGCAAATACAATATCTATCAACATGGGAGGACACAGTTAACAGATCATTTTGCTTTGCCGAGGAAGGTCTGGAACTGTCCCCCTGGGCTTTTCAATATTGGCTAAAACTTTATCCATTCCCTTGCAATGTTTTTAGGCAGTGTCAAAATGAAAAAAAATACTAACTCAGCAAGAAAAAACTCAAAGCAACCATAAGGTGTTACTTCTCAATGCTGGGAGCCTAAACAAGAAACCCCTCACTCAACAATCTCTCCTTACTCTGGCAAATGCAGACATCTATGCTGTTATAGACACTTGGTTTAAAGCTGCATAAAGTACTCTGGTAGTGGAAGGCTACAGTGCCTTCCACACATTTAGACCAACAGCTGTACATAAAGGTAGAGGTGTCTCAATCTATGTTAGCACCAACGGCAACTCTATCTGGTTAGACAGGATGAGAACCTGGAATTCATCCATGTCCAAGTGTCCATAGACAAGGTCCCCTACATGTAGTGGCCAGCTACAGAGTGCTCTCTACGACCTACAAAAATCACAACTCTTACCTAGACCTACTAGAGATACTCACCATCTAACCAAATACTCTCTCCATGGGAGACTTTAACTACTCCTACTGGACTGGGATAAATAAACTGCATCTAACTCACAGGCAGAGCATTTTCTGGACTCCATCAACACAAATGCCGTGGAACAGACTGTGCACTCTCCAACCAAAGGATCAAACATATTGGACACATGGAATAGTGTCACTTCCTCACTGGTAAACTCAGACCACAAAGCTGTCGCCCTCATAATAAAATTCATCCTGGAAAACCCAACTAAACCCATAACAGTTAGGAACTATACTAAAGCAAACTACACCCTGTTAAGCAATGTTTTGTCAAAATTCACAGCCCTACCAAACCCTGAAAACACTACCTATGCAGGATTATTTACAGAAACCCTGTACAAACATGTAAATGGCTGCATTGAGCCTGCTGTATCTCCTGGACGTCCAGGTCTAACATCAAAAATAAACAACCCTCATGGAATCCTTGTCTTAACAGGCTATATAACAAAAGAAAAAAGTCATGGTCAGAATCAGAAAGAGCAAATCTTATAGACACAAGAGCTATCTGATTCAACTAAACAAGAAACTAAGAGGTATAATAAAGTCCAGCAAGGCCACTTATGAAGTCAGTAACAAGGTCTTCTTTAGCTATGACAGGAATCTTAAAGGCAATACTCGGCAGTGTGTAGAACTGGTGGTAAATGGCACAACTTTCATTGACCAGGGTGACACAGCAAATCTACTGGCTGACAAATGTAGATCTAACTTCACTCCCCCACTCCACTTCAACTACCCCCCCCCCCGTAAAATCCATTCTAACATATACCTTCCAACTATCAACAGGGAGGAGATCCTGAAGGTGCTCATAAAGGCCAAAAACATTGCTTCAGTGGACCCTCAGAATAACCCTGGCTGCCTCCTAAATAGCCTAAATATGGACTAATAGGACCATTTGAGGCACTCTTCAACTACAGCTTCAAAACAGATTATATGCCAGGTGAATGCAGGTCCATAATGGTCTTCCCCTCTGCAGAACGGCGACCATCAACTGACCCTGGTAATTACAGACCCATCAGTCTGAAAAGTGTAAAATGCAAAACCGTGGTATGAATTATCATGAAAATGATCACCAAGGAAATTGGTAACCTACAGGCACTGGACCCATCTCAGTTTAGCTTTGTTAATGGAAGAGCTTGTCTACTTAACCTAGTGGACTTCTTCAAGAGGGCCACTATGGCTGGATGAGGGGAAATGGTACATACCATCTACCTTGATCTGGCCAGGGAATTCAGTACAATAGCATCTCTGTTATTGTTGACAGATTATCATAACTAGGCATAAATCTGTATAACTCTCTGGTTTGCCAGCTGGCTCACAGAGAGGACCCAATAAATCAGGATCGGTGAGACCAATTCTACCAAGACCCAGTCACTAACAGTACCGCAGGGCTGTGTGTTGGGTCCACTCCTGTATGGCATCTACTTCTCAGAAGTCAAGGCTAATGCCAGAGGCCTGTGGCTCACCAAGTTTGCAGATGACTGTACCATACCATAGATTCCCCTCACAACACCAACATTCTACAAGAGGGTCTAACACAAAAAAAGAATGGAGAAAAAGCCATGGATTAAAACTCATTGCAAAGAAATGTATTACAGTGCCTCTTAGGAAAGCATCCACCCAACCTAATTACTTCATGGATAAAACACCCCTAAGAGTTGACCCGATAGGGATCTGGGACCATATGTAGACAGTAATCTAGCATTTGACCAACATATAGCCGAGATACTAAGAAAATCATGTTGTGTAACCAAATTCATAAGCAATGGTATGGCATCTAGGTCCAAGGATGTAATAGTACCACTCTATTCAGCCCTTATCAGACCCATCATTGAGTAAAATGCCCCCTTTGGCATGTACCTAGCCAGGCATTTGCAACAGTGGAACCCCCTCAATGGTCTGTCACCAGGAGAATCCAGGGTATGAATACCGTATCCTACTCAGATCGCCTTAAAGTCCTATCTCACTTCTTAGTCTCCTACAGGTTACTGAGAAGCGATCTATGCCTGGCATATAAGGAGTTCAGGGATCTAGCTCAGATGGATCTCTTGCACATCTGCAAGACAGTCAACATCAGAAACACTAGATCCAAGGACCTGAAATTTGTCTGCAACATAAATAGAGCATGTGGAGGGACTGATATATGTCTCAAAGGATCTCTGTACTGTGTAATAAGCTCCTAATCAATGTGAAGCAGAGTTCGTTCCTGACCCTGTTGAAAATAAACCTTGATCATCGGATGGGAAATCTCACATTCACCCCTGGCCTGGCATCCATGTCACTGATGCACAGAGGTCGACAGTAAGTAAACTAATCCCCAACTAAATTACCACATACACACACACACACACACACACACATACATAATCATTATCTACCCCTTTACTAACATACCCCAGCATATAACCATCCAATTAACTCTGGGACAAAACTGGGTTGGGTTGCATTAACATATTATGAGCCTGTGAGAATTGCTATGTGTGTATTACCTTTGCCTTTTCAACATTAGCTGTATCTTCTGTATTATTTGTTCCTACTATGGGAGTTTGTCTCACTAAGTAATTTAATGTTTTCAGCATAGATGCCAGACTGACTAGATATTTTTTCTCTGTATTACAGTACCACCCTGCAAATTATCTTTAGCATCCAATTAACATATTTTTCTCTAACCTCCACTACAGGGCTGTTACTATTATTGTCGGATCTCATGAAAACATACTAAAATATTTCTTTCTGATAACTTTTATTGGCACTGTTTTTTATCCTCAGTGAACACTTATTCTCTTCATAAATACATACTACTAAGCTGTTTTGGTGTAAAATGTTAGAAAAGTAAAACATTCCATACTATTCATAGCGGAATTTGAATTTTCTACACAAATGCAGAAGTGCAGCATTCAGCGAATCACTGTCTTGATGACGTCAGTAGCATGGTTCATAAGCTGACAGGTGCACACATACGTTGACCGCTGAAGGGCAGATGAGAAGCTTGGCCCCATCTCCCTTGAAATGATAAAGGTAAACTAATTTCCTGTGGATGAAAGGTAAGGAAACAATAATGCCTGACAGGGTGGGCATCTCTGAGAATATAACAGACCACCTATGGGTACTCTGAGACTCAACACCACCCATGGAAGGTTCGCTATTTCCCCCTATAACCTTCACCTTGAAGGACATTATTGCACTTAGATAATGGGCTATGTGTTAAAGTGTTTGTATTTCTTTTATTATTGGTATGTACACTGATATATGCACATATTTGTTATAGTTTTGATGTAGAATAGTTTATGGTTGCTGTAGGACATGTGATCTTTGTTGGCGGAAGTAATTTATATCCAAACATATATCTTGTAAATATTTTATAATGTTTATACACCCACATACAAAACAGGTAGATTACAGACAGACACAAAGAAAATCAGACCCTTTACATTATAAGAAAAAAGGTTGATAGAGAAAATGAAAGGTATGTACTTACTTACACCTGCTTCAAACATGTGGGTTGTTGGATCCAATGGAAACTGACCTCAGTGCCAATCTCTAGCTTATCGATTTTGTAGCTCTGACTTCTACCATACTCATAATTCCCTAGGTTGTACTCGAGATACACAGGTTGAGTGTGTCTCTATAAGAGGGTAAAATATATAACTATTTGTATATGTGTGTGGATATATATTTGTGAATTAACTGAAGGAAAGGAAAAAACTTCTAAAAATGTAATGGCTGGTGAAAAGTATTTCAGTCTAGTGAGCCTGTGCACAGACAGGGACCTCTACTCGATTATCTAGAAGCCATAGGTGAAAATTTGGAAAAGGGTAGGAAGGAAGAAGTTTGAATTTGTTAAGTACATAACTTTCATATCCATTGCTGCCCATTTTCATCTACTCAAATATGTGTGACAGACTCCCAAGCTGTCAGACAGTGCATCAGGGAAAGACACTCCTGAGTATGGTGGAGCCAGAACATGAGTGCCATCTTGATTGTGCATCCAACTTACAGTGAGACACAAAGGTTTGTACAGTTGCTGAGGAGGCAGCTGCACAAATTTCATTAAGTGACAATCCTCTATTGAAAGCTGTAGAAGCAGATGCTTCTCTTGTCAAATGTGACTTGGTTTACTTGCTAAAGACTAATTTTTCTTCTTATGATATACAAAGGAGATGCAACCTGATAGCCATCTGCATAATGATACTTTAAAGACTGCTTTACCTAATTTTGGCCTAGCAAAGAAAAACAATAATTGGTTGTCCTTTCTGAAGTTCTTTCTCCCGTGAATACAGAATCTGAATTGTCTGTGAACATCTAATAAATGTAGGAGATATTCTCGCTTGTTGGAAAAAACATAGGAAGATGTATAGATTGATTTATATTAATATCCAATGCCACATTACAAATAAAGGAAGTGCTAGTTCTAAGGCAAACCATATCCTTGTGATAAACCAGATATGGGTGCTTTGATGAGAACGGCTATATATTTTTGAAATTAAACTGTCTGATATTGCTACAAATAGTTTTCCATATAAGAAATTTTAAATTTGTTGTATTAGCAGGCTCAAAGTGGAGAAGGGGGGGGAGGTGAATCAGAATTTGTAATAGACTAGTGGTGCCCTATGGAGGTGCTAAGTCTCTAATGGGAGGTCTCAACAGAAATATGCCCTTAAGAAAGGCTTTTGAGATCTTAAGGGATGCAATTGATGTGTCATTAAAGCCAACATGAACATTCAAAATACCTGCCAATTGAATCTTGACAATTGCAAAATTGGAGCCTTTGTCAAAGAGGTCAGACAGAGATTCCAGTATAGAAGGTATGGGTGTTGAGAAAGGTTCTAGACCCTTGGAATAGGCACAAATTGAAAATCTCTTCCATTTGCTGTGCAAACTTTCCTGGTGGATGGTTTCTGTGAAACAGAAAGAATATTAACTACTGCTGGAGGAAGCCTGGCATACCTGGCTATGGTTAAAATTGGAGGAACCATGCAGTTAACTTCATGGATTTCTGATCCAGAAGAGGCTGATCAGATGAGTGGGACAGTAGATCGGGATAGTGATCCAATATCCATGGAGGATGTACAAGAAGAGGCCATAAGAAAGAGAATTAAGTCTATCGGGGCCAAAATGATAAAATGAGGATAACTCTGGTATTGCATTGTCTTGTTGAAGGACCACTCATGAGGTATTAGTAGTGTGCTGATCAATTTGTCCACAAGTATGTTGGAGGCCCCCTGGCTGTGCATTGCTATCAGAAAGTGCTTGTGAAGACATCGCCCATTGCCAAACCCTCATGGCTTCCTGGCAAAGAGAGTAAGAATGGGTTCCTACTTGTTTGTTGATGGATGATACAACAGTAATGTCTGTTTGAATGGATGTCACATCCTTGCGAAGTAGGTCATGAAATGCCTGTAATGCTAGGAAAAACACCCTCAGCTCCATGATATTGATGTGAACTTTGTCTTCTGTCATTGACCATGCACTTTGGACAATCTTCCCTTTGAAATGCCCCACCCATGAAGGGATGCATCTGTGACCACTATTGTTATTGGAGGATCCATGCAGAAATGACAGCCCTTGGTCACAAACAAGGAAGTTATCTACCAAATGATGTGGTTTTTGCAGACTTACATAATCTGAACTTTTGCATGTAGAGGGTTTGTAGATTATGGCCATTGTACTGATAATATCCATTGAGGTACTTACATAAAAAATCTTACTAGAGGAATCATAACAGTCGTAGATGCAAAGAGGCCAAAGAGACATAGTATTAACCTCACTGATGAAGAACTTGCAATACTGTTAGGAGAAATGATTGGATTCTGGGCTGGAGAAGGCTGACACTCTGAAGTTTGGTATATAGGTGGCATCCTGTGAACTCTATGGTTTATGTTGGAGGCAAATAACATTTTGGTAGGTTTACTGAAATTCCTAAGTTCAGAAGCAACTGAAGTGCAAGGTCACAATGTCTGAGTATTAGATGCTCTGTGGGGGCAGTAAGAAGCTAATCATCTAGATATGGGAAGACCTGAATTCCCCGCAGACAGAGTTGTGCTGCTACTACTGCCATAATGTTGGTAAATACCCTGGTGGCTATGGTGAGACCAAACTTCAGAGCTCTGTGTTGGAAATGACTGGCTCCCAGCAGAATGCAGAAGAATATCCTGGTGTGGTTCATTATTTTGATGTGATAGTAAGCATCCTGGAGATCTATAGAGCACAACCTATTGTCCTGCCTCAGCAGAGTAAAATGGACTGACCTATGACCATCTGGAAGTCTGAGATCCCCAGTCTTCTTTGACACTAAAAGGAATCTGGATTAGGCTCTGTATTCCAACTGGTCAAGGGTGACCAGTTGGATGACTATTTTTTCTAGCAGCTTTGAAATTTCTGTAGCTGCTATGTCCCACTGGTTGAGTGGAGCATCAGGAAAGTTCTTCTTTTTCTGGGACTGGAGGTAAAAGGGAATTGAATAGCATCTGAATATTATACTTAGCACCCACGAATCTGATGTTATCCTTTGCCAGGACTGAGGGTGTAAGGAGAGACTGACTACCTCCAAAGTGCAGCAGTAGGGCAACTGTTCAGGGCTGCTGAAAGGCCACCTCACAAAATGGATCTTGAAAGGTCTGATTTTGCAGTCTGCCTCTGCCATTTGGGCATCATCCATTAAAATTACGTCCCCCTCTGTCACAGGGAGGTCTGTCAACTTGGGAGGCATGGAAAGAACTCAGTGGCTTGTGGAACCACATCTTCTTCACTGATCTCTGGTTCCTAGAGAATATTCTTTGAGGATTTGAGAAGTGTACTCCCACTGCAGAGACAGAGTCTTGGCATCCTGTTGACTCCTGATAAGTGTATCTTTTACTTTAGGTACAAACAAGCTGGAACTGTTGTAGGAACCATTAATGAAGTGTGACTTGAAGCCTTCCACAAAGTCATAAAGTCACACCCAGGCATGTCGGTGCATGGTGCTACCAGTGCCTGCTGCTCCAGCTATGCCATCAGTTCTTTTCCATACCAGACGCATCGCCACATTACAACAGAATTGCAGGATAGAAAGCTGGCAGTCTTCCTAACATCTGCTGAAATGGACTTGGAGATTTCCTTTGTCAAGTCTCTCATGAATCTTGTCAGGTGAGCAAGATAGTTCAGTGATCTAAGGATGAAAGACACTGACGCATAGGCCCACTTTCCTTATCTGTCCATCACCCTAGATTCTGTACTGGGAGGATGAACAAATGCACTTTCTTCTGATAGCTCCTTCTTGGTGGCTGCATCCACTACTATATCATCTTCAGGTGGATTCTTACTCCAGGTGCTTCCTGTCAATCAATGTAGATAATATGCGATCAGCTTTCTTTGGCATGCGTTCCACCACAGCTGGGTCCTTCCATGCCTTTTGAGCCATTATATCAATAAGAGGATTGATGGATGGTACCACCAAGGCTTCCAAAACTACAGACTCATGCAGAGAGTAGTTTTGGGATGTATATCCCCCTCTCAGTTTCATTAATTCTAGAATGACCCTCAAAGAAAACATATTCAGTGAGGGAGTGAGGAGAGCCCTCTCCTTCCTCTCAGTTTCATTAATTCTAGAATGACCCTCAAAGAAGACATCTTCAGAGAGGGAATGAGGAGAGCCCTCTCCTTCCTCTAAATCAGCATCTTCCATGAAAGGGTCTGGTGATGACTAAATAATGCTGCCTGTATGTCTGTTTTCTCTGAATACCTTTTGGGGGTTCAGTAGAAGGGTCAAAATCAGAAGGAGAACTCACTAAGCAGATTTCTTCTGAAACCATTGGTGCCAACTGTTACTGTACAACTGGGTGAAGAGGTGAAGAAGCAGAATTCAGTTGAGGTTTGGATGGAACCGAACTAGTTGAAGATGCCTCGCTTTTGGAAGTTGCCAAAACACTTTCAAAGTCTTCAAAAACCATGGCTACTTTTGCTGATGATGATTCCCCTGGTCTGAAGAGGAAAAAGGAAACCGTAGTGCCAATAAGCCCCAGCTTCAGAGTTGATCTCAGATCTGAGCTATCTAGAGCCAAAGCCTTGAGTGGAAGGGATGGTGCTAAGAATCTCAGCATTAACTCATTCCTCAGGGCTTGGTTCTGAAGCTTTGATTCCAAGTCTCATCCAGATTTGATGGAATCAGAGTTGAGAGAGAGATTGGGATGCAGTCGTGTGACGATGCAACAGGTTCCAGTGCCGACAAAAAACCTACAGTTCCAATCAGTTCTGATAAAACCCAAAGCCAAAGACTGGATCAATGCGGACCCTTGAATGGGGGGGATAAGATAGTCAGCACTCAGTACCTTCCCAGGGGGATGGTGCCAGGATAACAACAAGCTGAATCTGCTTCCTCAGAAATTTTCACATTATCACATTGACATTGAGCTCTGTAAGGCTTCTAGATAAACAAGAGGATAATGCTACTAATGGAGGTCATGAATACATTTTCTCCTGGAGGATGGGAGACTGAAGCCTGAAACTCTTGAGTCCCAGTGAATAGCTGGCTTTAGGGAAAAGAGACTGTGGCTGAAGAGTAGATGTTTCTGATCTTCTTGAAATCTTCTGGTTGGGACCGAACAATGTTGACAGTTCCAGAGATCTCTTTTAGTAGATTTTGAAGGCGACCTGCTCCCTTCCTTTTCTTTCCTCTCTCTCTGTTTTTCTTGTACTTTAGATTTAGAATTTTCCTTTTCTTTTGTAGAAGGAAACCCTTTAATACTAATTTGTCCCTGTGACTCTGGAAGGACCTGGCACTGAAGACCGCACAAGACTCACATTCACGCAGAAAACAACAAATGAGTATCTGAAATACAACCTGGGGAATTATGGGTATAGTAGGAGGCAGAGCTCTGGAACTGATATGCTCAGGATCAATGCTGAAGTTGGATTCCATTGGATCTGACAACCCATATGTTTGAATAGACAAAAATAGACAACATTGGATCAAAAATTAAGCTACACACCACACACACACACACACACACACACACACACACACACACACACACACACAAATTAATGGTGCATAGCATTTTGACTGCACTCCATTTATTTCAAGTAATTTTTTGTCAGCAAAGCATTTCAATTCCCACTCCCAATCAGATATCACACTCACACACTCTTGAGCACAGTCATGTCTTGTCCTTGTAACTGCTACTGAAGTTTTTTCAATTAGATCTGTTTTTGCTTTAAATTAGTTTATTTATTTAAAAAATATCTATTTGACACCTGGAACTGTACGTGCATAACAATCAAAACAGATGTATTATTACCTATTCACTATAACTATGCCATTCTCACTCAAAATTCAGTAACACCTCAACATTTCTTTGTGTAGTTGGCTTTCACAAATAAATTTCCATCCAAGAAAAAGGTGTAGTCATGGGTACCCCTATGGCTAACACCTATGCCAACATAGTAATGCTGGCATGGGAAACTGAATCCATCCTACATAATAACCCATTTAAGGAGCATGTAGTCTGTTTTAAACAGTTTGTGGATGATCTTTTTATTATTTGGCATGGATTTCACAGTTCTATTTCAAGAACTACTCAATTTCCTAGCTTCAAAAAAGAAAGTTTTAGTAAAAAAAATAATTTCTTATAACTCAAATTAATAATTAATCAAGAAGGCAAAATTGAGACTACTTTATACAAAAAGTCAGTTAAAAGAAATAGCTATTTACATCGCATAAGCATGCATCCTCCACACGTTTAAAAATATTTTGAAAAACCAAATGTTGAGGGTTGCCAAACTGAATACACTAGACACCATTATGATGGACAACTTAATACTACTGCCTCTGACTTCATCAGAAGACATTATCAAGAGCCACAGGTCAGCAACACATAGCAAGAAATCATAGCATCTCGCAATGACACAAGATCTCTATTCCATGATAATGAATATATCATGGCACAGAGAAATCACAAGATTTGATGCATGTTAACTTACAACTGCAATACTCCAACAGTAAAACAAATTATTACTAAATACTGGCCAATTCTAAATGAAATACAACAACTAAGAGACTGCACCTCCACCATTCCTAATTTTGGCTACAGAAGAGCAGCCAACTTAAAAAAATATACTTTGTTACAAGCAACAAACAAGATCTACCACAAGTTTTTCAAACTCAAGAAAGGGTACCTATAAATTTAATAAATGTACCTTTTTTCAGCATATAGACGCTAACAGGGTTATTAAATATCCTGTATTTAACATAGATTTCTTGATATAAATTTATGGGTACTGTGACTCCAAGAATGTGGTATATATGGCTAGATGCGCACAATGTCCAGCATTTTATATAGGCATGACCAACAGGAAGCTTAAGGAAAGGATGGGAAACCATATTTCTGATATTAACAGACAAGTGGTATACCAATGCCTTATATAAGCATATTTTAACTACTGATAATTCACATAATTTCAATTTTTTAATTTTTATGCATTGTACACAAACCAATACATGGAGGAAATTTAAAACACTTAACTGAGTTACAAGAAATGAAATGGATTTTGCACTTCCATGCATATGCTGCACCTGGTCTTAATGAATCTTTCATTTTAAGGCCGATGCTTGATGATTTACAAATATGGGTGCATTAATCACATGCATTTACTTAAATACAACAGTTCTAAAAACAGAATCATTAGCCTGAATAAGTGTTAAGATGAATGTTTTTACTAGCAACGTTACTTTTGGATACTGCTGAAGACTTATTTTAACTTCTTGTACTTTGAAGAAGAGTGATTTTAACATTTTATCATTAAAGCTACTTTTAACTTTAGCTGTGCTTCTGTTTTTTTCAACTTTCTGCACTAACACCACCATGTCATAGCAGGTAGTAATGGCCTAACATCAAAAACAAGCTCTCACCTTAATAATACCAAGCTACTGTCGTATGATCATCTACTGCTTCAGCCAACATGTACAATTTATTTTCCTCTCTTGTGTGCCACCATAGCATTCTCATCTTTCTAAAAGCAACCAACTCTTTCTCCTTGTCCCTAATTTTCCCTCTTACTCATTAGTACAACTCACATCATTCTATTACTCTGTCTATTTTGGCAGCAGAATGCACTTATTATTTTTCACCAGAATGTATTATTAGAAATATAGTCTACATTTTGAAAAATTATGTATTAATTTACTTGGCATAGGCTATCCACTTCTGCAGTGTGTCTTGCTACTTACAGTATATATTGTATATTCATGATTGCAATTTACCATAGTAATATTTCTGTAAATTATTTCATCTGTTTTTATCTGTTGTGGGGATCCCCCCTGTATATAATTACTTAACAGCTACAGTAAAATCTTTTTATGTGTGTTTTTGTGAAGCCTTTCTCTCCAGCTTATTATAAAATATTTAATTTATTACATGGCTTTTCTCCCCTTGTATATAATTACTCAACTAGTGTTTAAATATTTTTGAATCTGTTGTAGTACTTTTCTGCCCCTGCCAATACTGAAAATGGAACACTGGATCAGTTGGACTTTCACTGTTATCAAAGGATAAATAAATAAATAAAAGAATGAACGAATAAATACTTTTTCATACTCACTAACCATTTTTTTCTAACAATGGTATTTAGCAAGGGGAATTGAAAAGACAAGTCCTAAAAACTTCTACAGCAGTTACTTGTCTCACTTCTGCTAAGTTCATTTATTTTTTTTTTTCCTAGTCCCAGTTTCTAGCCACACAAGATCCACAGTTAGCAATTGCAATGTAAATTACAGAGTTATTTTTTAAACATGCACCATCTCATCTTTTTCATGAAGGTTTGGGCATAGCTTTGATGATTGACAGTGTCTAACGATGCCCATCCTCTCAGGTGTATTAATCGCTGCGAAAGTAAGGAAATGGCCACAAACTCACACCCATTTAGTTGTTAATTGAATGCACAGTAGCATAAAAGCAAAAAACACTTCTTTTTTTTTTTTTTTTTTTTACAAAGCAGTTCAATAAGTTTGATACCCATGTTTCTTATGCAAGAAAAAAAATAAATAAAAACAGTAGAATAAAAGCAAGAAAAACAGTTTTTCCATTAAAAATATGACTTCATTAGTGGAAATCTGTTGTTCTGTTCACCACGTTATTAATTTAATGCAGAATGTAATGTTTGAGATGTGTTGTGTTCTGTTCAAATTTATAACATCCACTAACAAATCGGGATATATGTGTGAGAGGCATTTACAGAGTATGTGTTTTATTATTTTTGATGTGCTGGTCAGCTTGTATATCATTAATTTAAACCATTGACAGTATGTATGTTTTATTATTTTTGACAATAACACATTGTCAGCTCAAAGTAGTGTCAGAGAAGTCTGTGATTTGTTGACAAGCTGGTCAGCTTGCATGTTATAAATGCAAAGTATTCACAGTGTGTGTTTCATTGCATTGCATTATTCATCCTTCTAATAAACATGAAATGACAGCCATAAACATATATATATATATATATATACATATATATATATATATATATATATATATATACATATATATATATATATATATATATATATATATATATATATATATATATGTATATATATATATATGTATAATTATCTATGAACCTGGATTACAGGCCACCACTTAACTACAATATTTACATTCTCTGCCCTATCTAGTTCCTCCCCTCATCATCAAGTTCTTGAATTTCTAAATATTAATCATATGACCTATTATCTATCTGACAAATCCACTAATTTTATCTTTTATATTATTATAGTTGTTTCTACTTGCATGTGACTATAATGTTATTATCAAGTATATGTGTATTTTTAATGCATATTATTTAATGTCTGTTCATGTGCATTACTGAATGTACATTTAAAAATGTTTTAATATGCTGGAGCTTTTTTCTCCCAGCCTCTGCTGAGAAGTGTTTTTTGGCTAATCCCAGTCAGAAAACCCAGTAAATAAAAGCATAATGCTGTCAACTCAAAGTACTGGCAAAGTTGACTGTAATTGTTTTGTATTTATGTGTTTTTTTGTTTGTTATTTGTGTTATTAACCTAAGCACTAACTGATAAAAAGCTGCCTGTCCAATAGGTATCAGTCAGTATAATGGCACTCCACCCCCACTCCATACCTCTGAGTCACCACTGGTGTACCGCAAGGCTCTGTCCTTAGTCCTCTCCTCTTTAACATTCTCACCAACATCCTCCACACATTCAAACAACAAGCCTCCCTAAGGCAATATGAGGATGATCCCACAAACATCTACATATTATACAACCTAGTTCATCTCCAAAAAATTACACGAGAAGCTTTAACAGACACTGAAATATAGCTTTGTAACAACTCGTGCTCAACAACCCCCCCCCAAAAAAGCAATAACTGCTTTTTTCCTGTCAGTCCCTCACTCATGAAAAGAATAAAATTTAAAGTGATCGCTCTTAATAATACAAACATTGAAGTCACTTCTTATAGCAAATTATTAGGGATGATAGTTGATGATAATCTTAAATTTGACTTGCATATAAAAAATTTGCATAAAAATCCCATAAAATCTGGGGACACTTTATGGAGCTAAACAAACTCACCAATACAGCTAAAGCTACACACACCACTGATTACTTTCTCCCTTCACTACTTTATGGCGCCCCTATCCTTACTGACCTCCAGGCATCACAAAAAGCAAAACTTTGAACAATGCTATAATAAAGTCTTTAAATTTGTAGCAAATACTCATTTCAGAACCTGCCACTGTATAGCACTAAAAAGCATAAACTGGTTAGAAGTACTCAATCAACTAACATATACAGATGCTTTTATAATCCATAACATTATTGAGCATCCACCTGCCTACCAGCAATAAATATCATAATACACAACTATATTCCCATTAAGTCATTACAATCCAATGACTAAAAACTTCACTCTGTCCATAAAACTATCAAAACTGCTGGTCATGGTCAAAACTGCTGGTCTTGGTCTAGCTAAGGCCTGGAACTCCTTACCTATATCCATCTAGTTAATACTCTCACTCCAATTCTTTAAAGCCATTCTGAAAGACCTCCTATTCCTAAATATGAACAAGTAAGTATTCATACTTTACAGCTCCTTACTCTCCTTTCTTCACCCACTTCCTACCTTCATTTAATGTACCTTCCCTGACTCTTTATCTAAATATGCCAAAACTTTTTTTCTCACTTTATTTCTGTTTGTGTTATACTAACTTACCTTTAATTTCTCAAATCTGGCTAAAATAACTCTAAATATTAAATCATTATCATATATGTTGTATCTATTTTTAAAAATGTTGTCACATTATGTATAATTTGGTATAATTATTTTAACTACAGATGTTTTGGATTATTTTTGAGGATTGTAAAATTATTGTTCTTAAAATGTTTTTGTAATAATTTGGAGCTTTTCTCCCTGGGCCTCCACTGAAAATAGGTACCTACTGTGACATCAAAATTCTTGGCCAGTAATCAAGGAGCCTAAATCCTCACCATTGACACTAGAGAGAGATGCTCATTGGAGCACCCAGTTTTTCAAATATAGCTCACTGCAGCTACACTGGGAATATAGTATACTTTAGTTTTTGTACAAAATGTCCTGTCTATTATATAGGTAAAACAAATTGGTTACTAAAGGATAGGATTCTCGAACATATGAGAGACATCAGAAATATTAAAGAAAGTAACGCATTAGCAATGCATGTGATAAAGGAGGGAGCTACACATAGCTTTAAATTTTTGGTTCTCCATATTGTTCACAAAAATAAGAGAGGTGGAAACATAATTAATAGTACTGAAGCCTTGGAACAGGAATGGATTATTAGGTTCCAAGCAGATAGACGGCCTGGACTGAACTATAAGGTTTCCCTAAAACCATTCTTAGAAATAGAGCTCTGAAGCATTGATGCCCTAAATTATTTATTATTTTTTATATTTTTATATGATATATCTATCAGAATTTTACATCTAATAATAATTTGTATTAAATTTAGGTTTTTGTATGTTTTTAGATCATTTATAAATGTGTTTATATTTTATATTATATTTATATGTGCATATTTATAGCATGTGTATTATTATTTGAAATTGGTTTATTCATTCCAACATAAAACTGATTGGTTAGTACCATGATGCACTACTATTTAAACAATGCTATAATTGTCTTAATATGTCTGATGAAGCAGAGAGGACTCTGCGAAAGCACTTAATTTTTACATTTCTATTAAAGTGTTGCCTGCCATGTGTTATTCAACAAGTTTTGTTTTATTATTGTAAAATTATTGTTCTTAAAATGTTTTTGTAATAATTTGGAGCTTTTCTTCCTGGGCCTCCACTGAAAATAGGTACCTACTGTGACATCCCCATTCTTGGCCAGTAATCAAGGAGCCTAAATCCTCACCACTGACACTGGAGAGGGATGCTCATTTGGAACAAAAATGGATACACCCGGTTTTTCCAAATGCAGCTCTCTGCATTAAACAAAATTTCCCTTAAGAGCACACAGGGAACGCATTCAGTCTGGGGTCTGGATTTCTCTATCTGTCTCCCTCCAAGTCTCCAGTAAGACACCCCACTGGCACAGCTGTGGAGATGAGATCTCAGCCGAGTGTCCAAGTTCTCCACCACACTCTCTGTGAAATCAGTGTTCTATGTCCCTGCTCCAAGCAGCTGACACACAAACTCTTTGCAATTTAATTTTCACATACACACACACACACACACACACACACACACACACACACACCTGGGAAAGGCTGGCATAGATTTAGTAGCTATGCCCCCTTCTGCCCAGACTATAAGGTAGTTACACCTCCACCAGACACTCTAAAGCCAGCTACTCTAAGGTGTTTGCAAGGGTACCCGATTATACTGAGTGAAATTAATATTAATACAAATAGCAGTTTGACCAACAGCAAGGCATTCAGAAGTGGCCAGAGATGTCACTAAATATATGTAAGTACTCTCAGAGATTAAAATATTCTCTAAAAGACCAGCCACAATGAAAAGTTTAAATATGTTTAATAATAAATAAGAAAAGAACACGAAAATACCAAATATCTATTTACAGTAAACACCAGAGTTTCAATCACAGGAAATATTAAAATAATACAGATGAATAAATTCAAACAGTCAAAGAAAATCAGTACTTAACTAATCTCACTATATTTTCTTATCTGATATAGATAATTATTATCCCTGGTCACTTACTAGAGCAAGGCAAGATGAAGTAGTTGAGGGATCCTTCTATGTCATGTTCCAGGAAACAGACTGCTGCTGAGACTTCAGTCTCCTGTAATATTAAAATATTATTTCTGTACAGAATTACATCACATATATCTGGTCATCTGACTTTTGGTTCCCATGCAACCTACTCTTGTTAGAAGCTGTCAGGATTTATCACATAGGTGTCAATAATACACACACACACACACACACACACACACACACACACACACACACACACACACACACAGCCTGCTGCAGCTCCTGGAAGTCATAAAATTATAAAACACATCCAATCATCCTACAGAAGCTAATAAATCATACTTCTTACAGGTATTGCATCTCTGGCTTCATTCAAAACTTTGTGATAACATCGTTATGGCCTAGTCCTATTTATTTAATTTCTTACTATTTTACATAGTTATCTGCAGCTGAGCTTAACCTCTTCTCTTCCAGCATCCACTGCTAACATATTTAATTCAGTTACAATACAGTCAGGACCCACTGTTAGTACATTTTGAACACATGCAGCATTACAAATACATTTTTCAACACAAGCAACTGTACAAATCAGTTTGACATACAAATGACATAATGATTTACAAAATTCCAGCTAGCTGTGCTGGCATATGTTACTTCTTGTTCTGGCACAGCTGGCAATAATTCACATCTTCACATCTCTTTCCCCTTTGAAGACTTAAGCTATTTTTTCAAGTAACCCTTGAGAAATATTGCTTGAGAGGAATGAGCCTATCTGGGAATACATTAACCCATACCCTGTCTTGAGAGTCAATCTGCATTGGTATTACTAACCCCACTACAATGCTGCACTATTATTTCCTATGCCTGCAACCCTAGGCTCCACCTTAGTAACTTGGCATTTTGCTGGCTGGCTTGATGTAGCCATGTTAAAGGATTGTGGTCTGTAACTACAGTGAATTTCCTTCCATACAGATAGGGTTGAAGTTTCCGGAGTGCCCATACTATGGCTAAACATTCTTTTTCTACAGTTGCATAACATTCCTCCCTATGTCGGAGTCTATGGCTAAGATATACCACTGGGTGCACTTCTCCATCAGAGACAACCTGCTTAAGTACAGCCCTGACCCCATAGTTTGAAGCATACACCTGGACAACAAATTCTTAGGTGCAATCTGGACTGGCTAACACAGGAGGTCCTCCCAAAACCCCTTTAAGCTTTTGGAGTGCCTGTTTGTGAGCAGGCACTTCAAAAGCTTAAAGGGGCTTTGGGAGTGCCTGCTTGTGACCAGGCACTCCCAAAGCCCCTTTAAGGTTTTGGAATGCCTGCTCACAAGCTGGGGTTTACACTACCTTGTCTGGCCTGTTTTTCCTTGTCAGGTCTATGAGAGGAGCAGATATTGTACTATAATTAGGAACAAACTTTCAATAGCACCCTGCTACCCCCCAAGAATGCCCTCACCTGAGTTTTAGTAACAGGGGAAGGCCATGCCTGAATTACGTCCACTTTGGCAGGTTCTGTCCTGATCTTACCAGTCCCCACTCAATGTCCCAGGCAGGAAACCTCTCCCATAACCACCTGACACTTACTGGGCTTAATGATCAACCTTGCCCTTTGCAGTATGCCCAGGACCTCCCTGACATGCTTAAGGTGCTCGTGCCAGGAATGGCTGTAAATGGCAATATCAACCAAGTAAGCAAGGGCATAATCTCCTGCTCCTGCTAGGATATGATCTACCAGCCTCTGGCAGGTCACTGGGTCATTTCTTTATCCAAGAAGGCATCTTTGTGAACTCATATAATCCAAAAGAAGTCAAAAGGCTAAACTCTGTCTAGCGGTGGGAGTCAAGGACACTTGCCAGTACCCCTTGGTCATATCAATAGTGCTCAGATACTTAGCCCCCACCCAGCTGCTCTAAAGCTTCAGCTGTCCTAGCACGGGGTAAGCATCTGACTTTCTTTGGTACCAGCAACACTGGGGAGGCTCAGGGACTGCTGGATTCCTGGATTACCCCATTTCCAACATTCCTTGTATCTCATCCCCCTGAGTCTGTCTGACTCATTCAGGCACCCTGTAAGGGGCCTGTTTGATAGGCTTTTGGGGTCCTGTATCCACATGATGCCACACCTGGTGGGTATGCCCAGGTATCCCAGTGAATATACCCCCAAACTCCTGTAACACTGCTTGGATTTCTCAAACCTGGCTAGGTGATAACTGCTGGAACATTGCTACCCCTTCTACTGAGGATATCAGTCATCAGATCCCCCTCAGAATCATCTTGCCATTCACTGCAAATACTCAGCACCAGGGCCTCCTTATCATGGTAAGACTTCATCATGTTAACGTGGTACAACCTGCCTCCTGCCTAATAGTTCTTCCATGTAGTTAACATCACTGATCTTCCTTACCACTTAGAAGGGTCCTTCTCAAGCTGCCTGCAGCTTATTGTGTCTGACAGGAATGAGAACCATAACCTGCTGTCCCACAGCATATTCTTGGGCTGGAGCATTCCTGTCATACCATACTTTTTTTCTGATGTTGGGCTCCTGCCAGGATCTCCTGGGACAAGCCCATGAGCTCCCTAATGCTTGTCCTGAGGTTTAGGACATATGCCACAACTGACTCCTTGTGGGATTCACACTCATCATGAATCAAATCTAAAGGCCCCCTCACCCTTTGCCCATACAGAAACTCAAAGGGTGAAATACATGTGATTTTCTGGGTTATCTTTCTGTATGCAAACAGCAGATGTAGCAAATATCTGTCCCACTTTCTCTTATACTGGTCTCAAATGCCTGTAGCTTGGTCTTTAGTGCAGGGATTAACCTTTCTACAAGACCATTACTCTGGGGATGGTAGAGGGTGTTTTGTAGGTGCTTCTTCCCACAGCACTTACACAGACAAGCCAGTAGGTATGATATGAAATAGGCACCTCTGTCACTCAGTATTTCTGTCTGGAAACCTACCCTGCTGAAAATCTCTAACAAAGCATTTTCCACCTTCTCAGCCCCGATGGAGGACCGAGCCACTGCCTCAGGGTATCTGATAGCATAATCTAGTACCACTAGGATATACTTCTTCCCTGTGGAAGTTGGGGTACTCAGAGGCCCCACAATATCCATAGCTATTGTTCCTCAATCACAGGCAAATGCATCAAAGAAGCTTTGACTCTGTCTCCTGCCTTGCCTACATTTTGGCACTGTTCACAGGTTTTGTAGTACAAGTTCTGCATAATATATCTCTTGGTACACTTTATGCCCATATGACATGCAAAAGGAATATTATGGGGTATGGCTAGCAGACAATAGGCTGTAGGTACTACCAACTACTATATTAGCTCACTCTCTAGCTCTCCCTCAAGGGTCCACTCTCTATACAGCAACCCTTTGATCCAGTATACAGACTCCCCTGTTCCTTGATAATCTGTTGCCACCCTAGCTATCCCCCTAAAACCTCTCAGTGTAGGGTCTAAGAGCTGAGCCTGTCTCAACTCTATCTTTGTAACTCTTCCAGCTCCCATTCCACAGGAAGTCTGGTATCTTCTGACAGTGGTACCTCACTGTCAGCCTGGGTACTCTGTCCAAGTGAACATCAGTACCTACCAGCACCTGTGGCTCACCTTCAGGTTCACTGCTACAGAGTAGCTCCCTCCCTGAAATAGCCACCTCACCAGTCCTGGCTTCAGGTGTGAGGTCTGTCTGGGTCACCACCAGGCCATCAGACCCACATGCTTGTCTCCTGCCTGACTGCATGTAACTGCATGCACACAAGGTGCTGAATTATCAAAATCATTCCCTGTCAAGACATTTGCAGGGATATTCTCAAACACACCTACTTGCTTGCTATAGGATAGAAACTCTGATGATAGTTTTGTACCCCTGTTGTCTCCAGACAGCTTACCACTGGCATACTGTTATT
Organism: Protopterus annectens; assembly: GCF_019279795.1. Lineage (NCBI taxonomy): Eukaryota > Metazoa > Chordata > Ceratodontiformes > Protopteridae > Protopterus > Protopterus annectens. Next base: position 564,802,707 of record NC_056731.1, read on the forward strand.
CCCACTTCCTGGGTCCCCCACCTTTTGTTCTCCACCTTGTCTCCATGGACATCTATATAATACATGGCCCCACTGGTTACATTTAAAACATTTAACTCTTGATCCTGGCCATATACCTGAACTAGTAGCTTCCCCTGTTACTGGTGGATTCTGTTGAGGTGATTTAGGCTGCCCACCATCGGTTTCCTTATAGCCATGTGCAGCACTTGGTATCCCCTTCCTGTGCAGTGACGCCCTGTTTGCTAAGTAGAGATCCCCCTTTTTTCTGCAGCTCATCTGCAGAGTTACACTCTTGGTCTGCAACCAGATTCTCACCAAAAGGTCTGCCAGCCCTTCAAAAGTGGTGATCTGATACCCACTCACCCACCTATGAAAATAAGTGCTTAACTCAGCAATATAATAACACACACTTTTGTCTGCCTTGTGTCTATGCTCACGAAACTTTTTTTTTGTAAGCTTTAGGTGTTAACTTAAAACATTAGAGTAAACATTCCTTTATTATTTCATAGTTTAATCAATATCAGACAATTTAGAAACAGCAGCTACAGCTTTACCATGGAGTAAGGGGGTCAGGAACCATGTGCTCTTGGTCAGCATTATACTGTTTAAATACCCTTTCAAACATATGAATAAAACTATCAAAATTATCACCCTCTGTAAACTGTGGAAGATATTTACTGACCTTTATTGCTTCTTGCATTCAGTTATTCCCTTCCCTATTACCTCCATAACCCTGTCAAAGAGTTAGCATGTCCCTCTCATGTTGATGTTGCTTCTTATTTGCTTAAGCCTCCAAAAACCACAGTCTCTCATTCTCTCTGCTGAGTCTAGTTCCAAACATTTGGCCTCCAGTTCAAGTGTCTAACACCAGAAAGATTTTCAAGCCATCTAAGGAAAAGGTGAACTGTCCTTTTTCTGAAGGCTGCAAATTCCATCAATAGACTGATTATCCTCCTGGTTGCTGGTTTGAACTGCCACTAAGGGTGAAATTATTTCTTCTTTAGTCAGGTTGGAATGCACTAGTTCTTTGGCTTCGCACAACTTGGTCAACTGGTTCTTTGTCAGCTTGCCATAATCCTCTGCTGACATCTTTGCCTGCTTTCCCTGACTAAATTAAACTAACAATAAATAAATAAATAAAATAAAATAAAACTTTTGTGAAATGAAACTGTGAATGTTTACCATGTGGCTGCTTGAGAGTATACCCACCTTTAGTGACAACTGCCTACAGGCTACAGAAGTTCAATTAATATCCACACCACTGCTCAACAATATGTGAACATCCCTCTCCAGTGTCAGTGGTGAGGATTCAGGCTCATTGATTAGGTTCATAGGTTCATAGGTAGGTACTAGGCTATCGGCCCTAGGGCCTATACAAGCCCAGCCAAAAAGGTACCCTGGTTTTTGTCACCCAAGAAAATTATTTTCCTGTGCCACTGTCGAGCAGAGTCACAGAAGTGATCCCCGGGGTGAATTTCCTATTTCCCATCCAATCATCAAAATTTTTCTTGAAGAGTACTAATGAGGAGCTTTGTTTGATATAGATAGGTAGTTTATTCCACAGTATGGGAAGTCTCTGGGACAGGAATTTATCCCTCCGGAATGTTCTGTTTATTGTGGTGACAAGGTTTAGGTTCCTAGAGCATGTAGCTCGGAGGGATTGGGATTACTGGCCCAGATTGGGGACATCACACCTGCCCAATCTGATTTTCCTAGTAATCAAATGTCAGTCAACCAGTCAATCAATAAATAAATAATATATAACATAAAGAGCAGAATGATGCAGTCCAAGTGAACAGGAAACAGATATTTGTAAGACCTGCAAACAGGAGGTATACCACAGATATCAGTGGTATGCTTGCTATCTGATGTGTAAAAAGTAAAGCAGTGGACAGTACAGCTTACTACAAAAATTAATGTGTGAGGGACTAGTCACAGTGGGATAACATTATGAAAATAAAATACGCAGGTGGCTGGCATCATACATGTTCACACTGTAGGTGTACACGAACAGCAAATCAAACACTACAATGTCACCACCATTGGCATGGAGTTAATACAACAATAGAATATTGGTAGAAGTCAAAGGAGTATAACTTGTAGGAAAGAAACAGGAAGAAAACCATCAAAGTCAAGTCCTGATGCACTTGCTGAATTAAGGGAAGTGTTTGTCAGAACATTCATGACTCTTAAAGTTGATGGACAGAAATTGCTACATTTAGCTACCAAACACCACTTGCCAGTTACCAGAGAGGTACCACTATGAAAATAAGTGCTTAACTCAGCAATATAATAACACACACTTTTGTCTGCCTTGTGTCTATGCTCACGAAACTTGTTGGTATATCTTTCCAGGTACTGAAGGAAGTATGTGGCAAAAATGGATGATGGCTTATTGCACATATTGCCAACTGATAGACACTTCTCCAGATGCCACACAAGCTTCACAGGGTAATCATATGAGGACATAGCATGACTACACCCAATCTGCAGAAGTTTAGCAGTGAACAATGGCCCATAAAGTTGAGGTCCTTTATTACTTGATACCAAGTGGACCAGCAGGGTGGCCAGTAACTGCTATTAATTCAAGCTCATATTAGCCTTAAGGATCTGTATGTTGACATCAGTTATACAGCACACACAGCCTCCTCTCTTTCTGTGGCACTACCAAATATATGCCACCTGTGATTGTGTTAATGAGCCATAAGACACTGAAAGTGTACAATGCAATATGGACTGTGCTGTTAGGGCTAATAGAAGAGAATAATCTAGCTGCAGAGTCACAGTTCATCTTACTGGATTTTGAAGCCACAACAGTAAACAGTTTAAGATCCAACTTCTCAAATACATGCACCAAGGGATGTGTGTTCCATTTTTCCATTCTACTGGTAACACATGCAGATACGTGGACTTCTTCTTCTGGCTTTTCCCGGTTAGGGGTACCACAGCAGATCACCTGTCCACTCATGATTGGCAGTAGAGTTTTACGCTGTCGAGTTGCCAACCAGGCGCTCAACCTTCCACAGAAGGCACACACATGCACACACTCACGCCTAGGGCCAATTTAGAGTGTCCAATCCACCTGTAGCATGTCTTTGGGATGTGGGAGAAAACCAGAGCACCAGGGGGAAACCCACATGACCACAGGGAGGACATGCAGACTCTGCACAGAAATCACCCCAGCCGAGGACTGAACCAGAGAACCTTTTGCTGTGAGGTGACAATGCTAACCACTGCACCACCGTGGCCGCCCTCTGCAGATATGTGGACTAGTTCTGTTATACAGTCTTGACCAGGTATTTCATCAGAGGGTAAACTGTCTGGTGTCCAATCCACCTACAGCATGTCTTTGGGATGTGGGAGGAAACCGGAGCACCGAGAGGAAACCCACGTGACCACAGGGAGGACATGCAGACTGCACAGAAGGCACCCCAGCCGAGGATTGAACTGGAGAACCTCTTGCTGTGAGGTGACAATGCAAATCGCTGCACCACCGTGGCCGCCCTCTGCAGATGTGTGGACTAGCTCTGCTATACAGTCTTGACTAAGTATTTCATCAGAGTGTAAACTGTCTGGGGACCCTATCATTCCTTCAACTCTCAAAGGTACCTGCAGCATTTGCTGACATGATACCCAGTGATATTGACATCTTGAAGTATTTGGGGGAAATCTTTGTCTTGGACTGGAGGATAGTCCTGGTGTGTATTCTTCCAAGAATTATTATTTTGGGACTGAGTACACACATTATCTGTGCACTATTTCAGGCTCATGTGCACACAAGCTGTCCAAAAGCCAAAATTTAGTGAAAGCCTTGTCCCACTGCATTAATTGTCTGATGGACAAATGACAAATGAAATTACTTGCAGGGTTTAAGACCTTCAAGTTGAGGAGAATCATGTGGAGTTCATGCAGAAGTAATTGATGTCAGAAGTACTTGGAACACCATGGAGTCACCTGACCAGAATACTGTAGGAATGCTTCTACAGGGATGTACATCAAAGGAAGCACCATGTTGCATTGAGTTCCTAATTTATGTCACCACATGGCTGAAGGTGTACTTTAATTGTATTAGGAAGTTTATTGTGTATGTGTGCATGTGTGGTAGGATTTGTTTACTTGTATTGGTATAGTAATTGCAGTGCTTTTACATTATGGTTGAATAAATACAGTGAAATTTCTTTCAGTCTTTGTAGCCAACACATTTGCGTGTGCCTTGAACCAGTGCTGGCTGGTCATGCCTAGGTATGACAAATGCATCTTTGTTCACATTCTTTGCTTGCCATCTTGGTGAACACAATCATTTCAGCCGGTCCTAATGCCGTCTTGGCTAACCTTAGTCCCCCTGGCTTTTTGCCTTCTGTAACATGCCTATGTCCCACCTGTCCTGTTCTTTTCCTGCCCTCACCATCCTTTCCCCTTTGCTTTCTTGAGTTTCTTACTGTTTTACTGTTGCATCATCCTCTCTCATCCATGTGACATTGTTATTTGTGGGGTGATACTAGTCTCCTTTTTGCTGGTTATCTGCTGTTCTATTCCCTTCGATGACAGTGTCCTGCTGTCTTCAAGGTGTCTCCATCTACACCCTTCACAGATCCATTATTGTCTTCCTTATCACATATGCTGTTTTCTGACACACATGTACTCCCCTTGTTCACAATTGTATATTAATGCACTGCACCATTTTTATTTTCAGAAGTTCATACACATTTACTCACTGATCTTCCTGTCAAACAAACTTTTGTCAGTGGGCCAGCATGAAACCATAGGTTCATTTGTCTTATTGCTTAACCTATGGTAAGAAAATGAATGTGACCTGGACCTAATTGTATAGAAAACAGGGAGCAAAGCATTGCATAAAGACCTTTATTATATATTACTTTAAATATCACTGGCAATGTTGGGGAAGTGGTGTTGGCATTTACCTTGCTAGCAAATTATTTAGTAGTCATTGAAATTTGATTTATTGTTTGATCCACAGGTTGAGAATCTTCCCAATTTCAATGGAAACAATTCATTTGTTAATTATTTATACAAGATCCTATCAAACAGAAGCTTTAAATGTTGAGATGTCTTCATTTAGTACGTAATAATCTCACAGGAGCCATAAGTAAGATTTTAGTATATGTAGTTTGCAAGAGTTACTAAATGATAAAGCAGATGATTTCACAAAGCTAATAAAAAAATTACTTCATGTGTTACATAGAATGTGTTTTACAGTTGAGGTGAAGTGGATTTACTTAATACAAAACAGAAGGGGTATAGATAACAATATGATGACATAATATATTACAATCCATTACATTTTATACCATCATTTAAATGTTTCTTGATGTACTGAAACAATGAGGTTTATTAAGTCATATTATATGTGTGGCTGGATATGTTAGGTCTGTTTTTTTTAACTAGCAAAATTAAACTTCAGTGTTAACATATATGGAATTCTTTGTCTAAAAGAAAAAAGAGAAATTTGCGGCACAGATATAAAGGGAATAATAACTTTTGTGGCGAGTGTGAGATATTTATATGACAATATTAGTTACTAATCAAGTTCAGGTTTATTTAACTAATTAATAAATGTACATAGAAGTAATAACAACATATAAACAGATAATTTTTAAAATATTTTTTTTTCAATAATTTTTATTTTTTTTACATTTGCAAAAACCATAACCATTCCATATTTACAAAATGACCATATTTGCATGTTATACATTGTGGATAAAGCAGAAACATGTAGGTCATACAACATACCTAATTACAATATATACAAAGATGCTTTCCCAATTAATTTCATTAGTCTAAAAACAGCACATACAAAAATTATTCTATGCCCATAGTTAAGCTGTGTACTCATGGGAATACTTCCAGTTCATTTAAGATATGGTGTACCTGATGCGTTATGCTAATAAGATGTTATAGGACTGTTCCTAGATTGCTTGGGCTTTCATATTTTTGTTTCTTTTGTCCAATACTATTTTATGTGCTAATAGATGTTTAATAGCAGATTTCTTGAATTCCTCCCAAGAGAAACTTACTGGATCTAACCATTAGTGAGCTATATATAGCTTCATTAATAAGAAAATCATTATAAGTGGGTTAGCTTGTTTTCCTGAGATGTTGGCCAAGAGGAAGTGTAAAAGAGTAAATTCCCATGTTAGTGTTGATGCTTGGTACCCCATTTTTTTGCAATTGTAACTTAAGGGAATTCCAAAGCTTGAAAACGCATTTACAACTCCAGAATATATGTATTAGGTCTGCAATCTGGTCTTTTCAGTGTGGCCAGTATGGGGACTTAGTTGCATTGAATTTGTGAAGAATTGCTGGGGTGAAATAAGCATTATTATTAATCATGAGTTGCGTGTAAGAGAGTTTTTTAAGTGGAATAGTTTTCAATGTTAAGTTGATTGCCTTTTCTATTTGCTGGTCATCCACATCAGGTTATAATTTTCTCCAGTAATTAGGGAACAGAAGGTCTTTCTGGAATTTGATTTCCCCTATCATTTTGTATGAGTTCGTTATTGCTTTCCTTGACATTAACATAGTCTTCCAAAGTAGGGTACAGTTTTCGATGTCACTTTCGAGTATGGTAAGGTTTTCGAGGTAACTGGAACACACCTCTTTGGTTTGTTTAAGGAGTGAAAACGTTTTTGTTTATATTTATAGAATGTTTTAGTGGTTCTATTATGTTATAGGCTTGTAAATCTTTTTTATTTAAGAAGGGAAGCTCTTTGGGATTGATGTCTATTATTTTTATATACCTATAGTATATTGTTACCCAGGCCAGTGAACCAATCTTTACCAAGGGGTCGTACTCTGGTATTCTCAGTATTCTATTAGTGTTGATAATAGAGTAGTAGGTTTTGAAATCTGGTAAGTTCAGACCCCCTTTGTTCTTGGGAAGTGTTAGTTTTTAATAGGAGATTCTGGTCTTTTTATGTTCCCATACAAATTTTGCTAGAAAGGTATGAATTTGTTTGAAGAATTTATTATGTATATATCTGAGGTGTCATAAATAGATATATTAATCTAGGTAGTATGTTCATTTTAATTACTGATACTTTAGACAAAAACGGTAGCTTAAGATTATTTCATCTTGTACAAACTTGTGTTATGTTTTGCCATTTAAGAGTTACGTTATGTTGGTAGAATTCCTTGTTATTCTGAAAGAAAGTAATCCCCAGGTATTTGGTTTCTTCTTTTATTTTTATTTTGTCTAAGAGAGGTATTAGGGAGATGAGTCTAGGTGGCCTTAAGGGGAATATATTAGTTTTATTAAGGTTTAATTTGTAGTTAGACATGCATGAGAATTGTTCAATTGTGTTTATTATTTTGTTCATGTCTGAGCTTGGTGTAGTAAAGTATATGTTTAAATTGTCTGCAAATGCTGAAAGATAAACTTTGAAGTTATGTATTGAGGGGGGGTATGATATGTATTTTGTTTAATATATAGGAATAGGGGTTCTAGGTACAGGTTGAAAAGAAAGGGTGATAGTGCGCAGCCTTGTCATGTTCCATTTTGTATCGAAATTCTGTTTGACCATGTTTTGTTGTATATGGATTACTATAGAGAATTTAAATGATCTTTATAAAAATTTTAGGTATGTCAAAGTGAGGTAACGTTTGCAGTAAGAATTCAAGAATGGCCCTATCAAAAACCTTGTGGGCATCTACTACTATTGTGAAGATGTTGGTATTTCTCTGATTTGCAAAGGATATTAACACTTCTAATGTTAGCCTGGTCTATGTGGTGTAAACCCAGATTGTTCTGGAGAAATTATTTTCTCCATCAGATTTTTAACTTTATTTGTGAGTATTGAGGTCAGGATCTTGGTGTCTATATTTAGAAGAGAGATGGGTCTATAGCTGTCTGGGTTTTTAGGGTCCGCTTGGTCTTTTAATATAAAAATAGTTTTAGAGGTGTTAAAGTGAATATCATGCATGTTGTTATTTATTATAAAGTTCAGCACGTGGTATAATAATTTGGCAACTAGTGGACTGAAGGATTTATAAAATTCTGAGGTAAGACCATCCGGTCCTGGGGCCTTGTGTGGTTTTAGATGTTTAATTGTTGTGGTTATCTCGTTAATGGAAATGGGCTCCATTAGTTTTTTTGTTGATCAAAATCTAGTTTAGGGAGTTTTAGTTTTTGAAGAAAAAGATCCCTATCCTCCTTCAAGGCTTGTAGAATTTGTTCTCCATATGTTTGAGTATATATTTGTTCAAATACTTTGATAATTTCCTCATTTCTTGTATAGTTTTTCCCTTGGCAATTTACTTCTGTTATAATTGAGGTGGATTTTTGTTGAGTGATAATTCTGGCCAATGCTCTGGAAGGAATTTGGGCTTCTTCTGCATAATTAGCCAACTGTCTTGTCTCATAAAAAGATACGTTTCTGTTCTCGAACATATATAGGTCTCTGTAGTTGTAGGAGGTCCATTTCCATTTGATTATTAGGGTTATTTATCAATTCTTTCTCACATTGTTCTATTTTCTCCTTTATTTTATGTTCCTCTTTCAGTTGGATTTTTTTATAATATGCTGCTTTTTTTAATGAAAGTTCCTCTGATTTTTGTTTTGGTCGATGCCCATTCTATATCCATTGATGTTAGGGAATTGAAGATATTTACAAGGGATGTTTTTAATATATCCTCAATCTCTTTTACTACATCTGTTTTGAAGAGCAGATTAGGATTTAATGACCAGTTATTAGCTCTATTGTTTAAAAACCTTTTTTTTGTCCCAGTTGATACTCAGTGTAACTTTGGAATGATCTGACAGAAATCTAGTGTGTATGACTATTGTAGGGCCCATGTTAATGAGTATGTCTGAGATTAAAATGAAGTCTATTCTCGCCCACATTTTGTGGCATTGGGAGAAGAATGTGTAATTCCCAGTTTTGTTATCTTTATCCTCATATTTAAGGGGGGACATATAGTTTGAAGTCTTATTTAAGTTCATTTAAAGCTATTGTAGCTTGTCTATTATGTAGTTTGGTTGGGTTCGATTTATCATTTCCTGGGTTTTGATATGTGTTCCCGTCACCACCAGTTATTAGATAATGATCTTCCAGTTGGTTTAGAATTGGGTACAGTGACATGAAAAAGAGATGTTGGTTGCTACAAGGTGCATATACATTTAACACCATTATGTGTTTTGGAAATACCATGTTAGTAAATATTACATAGCACCACCTTCCCTCTTTGTCAGCCTTAGTTTCAAGTATTTTATCCTGAAAATGTTTTTTAATTATTATGGCCACCCCAGCACTGTTAGTTTTGTCCCCAGAAGCTATAATTTGTTTTATCCATTTTTCCCCAATATCTGTCCATTGCTCTGAAGTTAAATGCGTTTCTTGTATTAAGATGAGATTAGCTTTGGTTTTCAGGGCTAAATGCAAAAATAGTTTCCTTTTTTCTTTATTTTGTATTCCTTTAATGTTCCATGTTTCAGTTTCCCATATTTACGAGATAGATAAGCTTGTTTTAACTGATCTGTATGTTCATTTAGATTTATGGTCTTTGTAAGTGTTGTTATAGTGTGCCATTGGAAACATCTAACTATTCCCATCCCTACAATGTGCCTACCCACTATACCCCTGGACCAGGAATAAATGGGGGAATACAATGTGATTTTAGTATGTACCATAAGATTACCACTAATATTAAATTGTGTTTTTTCTTTACGTATAAGTTTGTGACATGGTATCCCCCTTATGTTACTATATACAATATGAACAAAGCTTAACAGACTAGTTCTCTACAAAAAACACTGCTGAGTCACATCCCTAGTCTCAACCTTTAAACTATTATACCATTAGAGTACTGCGGTTAAAGTACAAAACATACAGCTTATAAGTTTATGATCTATTCCTCCTAAAAGTACATTTTTAAACAACATGTTAATGATCAAATTCTCAATTAGATATGGCAAAATATACAACAATCTAACCTATATTTTTAAGCCAGACATATCATATTTAAATGATCCTTCTCCATATATTTATCTTACCTTCCCTCCTCTTATATATATATAAATTACCCAGCTTCTGTGGTCAGGCATTCTTCTGTAGCAATCTATAACAAACTCAGATTGCATTATTGGCATCTAAATAGAAGTGGGTATATGAGGAAAAAAAAGGGTTTGCAAGCTTAGGTAGGTATATATACTGTTAAGACTTGCTTGCTTAGATTATATTTGTATCTTCTGCAGCCATCATCTTCTTTCGGCTGTTCCCATTAGGGATCACCACTGTGGATCATCTGTTTCCATTTCTTCATGTCCTCTGCATCTTGCTTAGTCACACCAACCACCTGCATGTCCTCTCTCACCACATCCATAAACCTTATCTTAGGCCTTCCTCTTTTCCTGTTACCTGGTAGCTTCATCCTTAGCATCTTTTTCCCAATGTACTCAGCATCCCTACTCAGCACATGTCCAAACCAATGTAATCTTGCCTCTCTGGCTTTGTCTCCAAACCTTCGAACCTGGGCTGACCCTCTAATATACTTATTCCTAATCGTGTCCACCCTCATCACATCCAGTGCAAATCTTAACATCTTTAACTCTGCCCAATCCAGCTCAAACGCCTGCCTTTTTGTCAATACCACTGTCTCCAACCCATGTAACATAGCTGGTCTCACTACCCACTTGTAGACCTTCCCTTTCACTCTTACTGGCACAAATAATTCCTGACACTCTTCTCCACCCACTCCATCCTGCCTGTACTCTCTTCTTCACCTCTCTTCCACACTCACCGTTACTGTGAACTATTGATCCCAAGTATTTAAACTCATCCACCTTCGCCATCTCTACTCCCTGCATCCTTACCATTCCTCTATCCTCCCTCTCATTCACACACATATATTCTGTCTTAGTCCTGCTGACCTTCATTGCTCTTCTCTCTAGAGCATATCTCCATCTCTCCTGGGTCTCCTCCACTTGTTTCCTACTTTCACTACAGATCAAAATGTCATTTGCAAACATCATAGTCCACGGGGACTCCTGTCTGATCTCGTCTGTCAAACTGTCCATCACCATTGCAAATAAAAAAAGGCTCAGAGCTGATCCTTGATGTAACCCCAACTCCACCTTAAACACATCTGTCACTCCCACTGCAGACCTCACTGCTGTCACACTACCCTCGTACATATCCTGTATCACTCTTACATACTTCTCTGACACTCCTGACTTCCTCATACAATACCACAACTCCTCTCTAGGCACCCTATTTTATGCTTTCTTTAAGTCTACAAAAACACAATGCAACTCTCTCTGTACTTCACCATCAACACTCTCATAGCAAACATCGCATCTGTAATGTTCTTTCCCAGCATGAAACCATACTGCTGATCACTAATCATCATGTCACTTCTTAACCTAGCTTCCACTACTCTTTCCCATAACTTCATGCTGTAACTGATCAATTGAATCCCTCTGCAGTTACTACAGCTCTGCACATCACCCTTATTCTTAAAAATCGGTACCAAAACACTTTTTCTCCATTCCTCAGGCATCCTTTCACTTTCCAAAATTTCATTAAACAATCTGGTTAAAAACTCCACTACCATTTCACCTAAACACCTCCATGCTTCCACAGGTATGCCATCTGGACCAACAGCCTTTCCATTCTTCATCCTCTTCATAGCGATCCTTACTTCCTCCTTGCTAATCCATTGCACTTCATGAGTCACTATCCCCACATCATCCAACCTTCGCTCCCTCTCATTCTCTTCATTCATCAGCCCCTTAAAGTACTCTTTCCATCTGCTCAACACACTCTCCTCACTTGTAAGTATGTTTCCCTCATTATCCTTTATCACCTTTACCTGCTGCACATCTTTCCTAGCTCAATCCCTCTGTCTAGCCAATCGGTACAGGTCCTTTTCTCCCTCCTTAGTGTCCAACCTTTCATACAAGTCTTCATATGCCTTATCCTTAGCCTTCAGCACCTCTCTCTTTGCCATGCACCTCATCTCCTTATACTCCTGTCTACTTTCTTTATCTCTCTGACAATTCCACTTCTTCTTTGCCATCCTCTTTCTCTGTATTCCTGTACTTCCTCATTCCACCACCATGTCTCCTTGCCGTCCTTCCTCTGTCCAGATGTCATACCAAGCACCTTTCTAGCTGTCTCCCTTACTAGCTCTGCTGTAGTTACCCAGCTATTTTGTAACTCTACACTGCCACCCAGTGCCTGTCTTAACTCATCTCTGAACTCCACCTCACAATTACCCTTTTTCAATTTCCACCATTTGATCCTTGGTGCTGCCCTCACACTCCTCCTCCTCAACTAGGTTATATTCATATTGTCATATAATTCCTCTCCTCTAAACTGCTTAAACTCTCATTCCTGCAGTTATTCCAGTTACACATCATTATTTCAATCAAGAACCATTTACTTTGTCTGGTTCTGCCAGACTCACATCCAGAAATTAAGATTGGATTCTTTACAATAACACATGTATTGGAGTCAAAGTCACAATTTTGTTTTGGTAAAAACAGTACCTTATTCTTCTGATTCTTCAAAGTCATGTTTTCAGGATTTACTAGTCATCTTTCAGTCAGTTGTTGTCTTATTAATTGTTTTATGTCAATTTTTGTGATTTTGAGTCAGAAATAACTTCTTGGTCTTGCTGTACCTTCCTTTCAGGTCATTTTGGCTTTATAGTGGAGCTTTTGAGCTTGAATGGGGACTGTTTTAACATACCAGATGCCTGGGAAATGGTGTCACCTTATATTATACACATCGGAAACTGCAGTTCTGGAGCATTTCTCCCCGGGCCTCCACTGAAAACAGGCTCTGTGGAACCTAGTCGGACATTCCCGGTCACCAAATGTTAAATAAAAATAAATGAAAAAAAAAATAAATAAAATAAACAGTTGAATTTTAATTCCTACCCAGTTTTCATTTCCTTTTCCTGTGTTCCTTGTGGCTCCTATCATTGATTTAAGGGCATAGGCAGCAAGGGGAAGCTCTCAGGGTGTGTATCCCATCAAAAACACTCACAATTCGATCCGATTTTTACTCAAGGGCCGTTTTTAATTTTCAGCAATTTTATTTCATTTATGGAGGTGGAATCTGCTTGAAAACTGACAGGGAAGTTTCTTTTGCTTCCTTGGGGTTAGCAATCATGTTTGGTTATTTCATCTGGAACTTTATTTTCTTTTCTATCAGAAACTTGCAGTATGGAGATAGAAGTTGCCTTGCTTGCCTTATCTGAATGGGCAGATCTTGAGCAAAGGAAATTTTATTATTATTCCAGGTGAGTGTCCCTTTCTTCTCGGCTGCAAAGAGTATTTTATTTACATCTTTATAGTTTAAGATTTTGGCATACACAAGTCTTGGTCTCAAGGATGATTGAGCTATTGCTTCTAAATCTATTATTTTTGTCTGTAGACTTTGCAGCTCTTTGTCATGGGAATCAGTTCTCTGAGATATAGAGTGTTGTTTTATTTCATTTTCTAGTATTTTTGCTTCAGATTTTTCAATTCTGGTTAAAATTTTATTAAATGAGTCTCCAAATGTTTACAACTGTGTGGATAAGCCCTGCATTGCTTGTTGTTTAGACAATAAAGCTGTTTTTATATCTTCCAGGCTGGCTGTTCTAACTTGGTTTTATTTGCAGGCTTGGTATTGTCAGATTGCTTATTTTTCCTCTGTCTTTTTGGAGTTGTGTCTTTGTCTGGTGAGGCTAGTATCGAGAATCTGGTTTTAGTTGTTAAAGTCTCCATATTATTTTCTTCTTTTGATATCTTGCTTTTAGGTAAGTTTTGCAGGCTTTATGTATGACTGCAGGCCCACAGCACCACACGGCTACAGATGATTTCTAGAATCTTAGATAATCCTTTTGTTTGAAAAGGAAGCTGTTGCTTTTTTTCCCTTCTTTTGAATGTTGTTTGTTGTCTGGAATAGATATTCAGTCATATTTCTTTGTTTTTTAGTCTGCACTGTCTTCTGAGTTTATTTTAATCCAGGGTATTTCAGAGAGCTAGGTGCTTGCAGTGCTCATAGAACAGCGGTCGTATTGAACTAAATATTTTATTTTTAAGTAGCTAGTTATAAACATAGTCAAAGAAAAGAGAATTTGAGACACTCTTGAATGCAACAAATAGAGGTAAATCTTAGATCCACCTAGGAAGAAGGCTGCTCAAGAATGGACCCCACTAGCTAAAGGAAGCCAGAAGTGTGACAACTTTAATATGAGACCAAAAGAAGTAAAATGCAATGACCGACTAGGTCTGTAGATTTGTAGAGGGTCCCTTAGGCATGGAGGCCCAGGGATGTAGTGTGTAAGATATGGATTTTGTAAATTATACATTTTCTGACAGGAGGATAATGTGGCTCTTTCAAGATTGGTGTAATATGATTGTCACAGGGACTCCTGTCAATAAGCAAGATGCAGAATTTTGAACAAGTTGGAATTATGCAACAGCAGAATCTAATTACCAACATTAAGGCATGATAATAATCTTGATGCAAAGTAAAAAAGCATGAAGTACAGCTCTAAGGACACTGTTGAGAATAAGGTGCTTGATAAAGCTAATGTTCTGAAGCTGGAAATGAGAAGACGTGACAACAGTGAAGATATGGCCCTTAAGAAATAATCTGTTGCTGACTATCACACCCAAATCATGCACTTTTGACACAAAGATGTGTTTGCCAGCCTGATAAAAAAAATATCAGATGGCAAAACCAGAAGGGGAGAGTCCTCCAGCATAGCATGTACCATAAAAGGAACTGTCTGAGGGACTGAGTTTAAGCCTGCTGCTGACGATCCACTAATGAATACGGTCCAGATTATGAGTAAAGGATATAAAAGCAGCCCAAGAATCCTGAGGAAATGAGAGACAGTGATGTGTGTTATCAGAGTAGACATTATATTGCAAACCTCTCAACTGCATAACATCACCTAATTGCAATAAATAGATGGTGATCAATGAAGGACCAAGAATGGAGCCCTGTAGTACCCCTGGGGTGAGAGAGTGAGAACAGGATGAGTTAACCCTTGAAATCATTCCAGGCTATGACTGGATAAGTAAAATGTAAACTAGTCAAGAACCATTTTGGAAATGCCACATTAATGCTCCAGTCAGTCTAAAGGAATTGAATGGCCAACCAAATCAATTGTTAATGGGAGTTCAAGAACTGGAGAAAGGACTGATCACTCACAACTAAGAGAGCATTGAATACTCTAGTAAGACCAGGGTCAGCATTGCTGGGCCCTGAAAATCAGATGGAATGGATCAAAAATGCTATGGTTGCTCAAATAGTTTGCAAGCTAAATATACACCTTTTTTCACAAGAACGTTATCAAGGAAAGGAATGTTTGTAATTACCAAGCTCATTAGACTTTTTAAGGATTAGAGAGAGAACAGCCTACTTTAAAAAAGGCACGCACACACGCGCACAGACACACACACACACACACACACACACACACACACACACACACACACAATCTATCTGTCTATCTATCTATATCTATATCAGTGTGTGTGTGTGTGTGTGTGTGTGTGTGTGTGTGTGTGTAGATATCTCTCTCTCTCTATATATATATATATATATATATATATATATATAGATGGATAGATAGATTATATGTATACATATATATATATATATATATATATATATATATATATAAGTGTGTGTGTGTGTGTGTGTGTGCATATATTTAGCTAAAAAGAAAAACTGCAAGAAAATACCGTTAGAGTTTTCATTCTGTGATAGTTTAAACCTCTGTAATGGAGGACAATGGGAGATATGCAAATGACCGCTTAAGGACATCAAGTGTTTCAGCTACATGGCTTCTGAATGCCCTTGACTTTTTTTACTTTTTAAGTCTTTATGGTTACATTCAGGCCAATAAAGCCAATCCCCACTAGATGTAGCCATGCATGTTCCATCCCTTTTATTGACCTCGTCAGCACAGCATAAGTGGATAGTTTGGCTATACTACAGAAATACTGGGTCTTTAAGCCATCTGGTGCCCATAAACATTAAGCTACCTGCAATATAGCCTAACTAACATTCAGACCAAGTAGTAGAAGGGTTGCATAGATAAACCATTCAGTAAAAACTGCAAGAAAAACCCAGCTTTCACTGTGTGACACTTATACCACAGCAAGTGGAGTTTAGCTTTGCTTATCTAAATGTAACCATAAAATTCATGGATGTTCAGAAGTTGTGCAGCTGAAACACTTGATGGTTTAAGGTAAACACTAAGCTGTAAGGAAAACTCTAGCTTGGCTGGGTTCTTCTAGCATTTTTTACTGAATGGTTTGCCTGTGTGACTTTTTTAGCCTTTGGTTTGTTATATACATATATACATACATACATACATAGATACAGTGAACAGAATGGTAAAGTTCCCATTCTGCACTGTAAGGTGATCTCCATTCACAAGGTTTGATATTTCAGCACTTCCATCCTCTGATCTTCCATGATCAGAGGCTCGAATTCTGAAATTATGATCCTTCAAAGTGAAACTATATATATATATATATATATATATATATATATATATATATATATATATATATAATATAAATAATTTGTTTGCCTTAGGTGCAATATATGTTTTGATCTTGTGTCACTCTTTTTTGTTATGCATGACCCAAATAGCAGTGGTCAGACAAGAAGGCAAGTACATGGCCTGAGTCCTGTAGTTTGGGATGTGGTATGGAACGGATTTAGAGGAATGTGGAATCAGATGTTTCCAGCTCTGCAGCAGATAGTTGAAAAGTTAGGTCAGCCTTATATTTTGATGATCAGTTTGGTGAGTTAATAATTTTGGCAAAAGTTTAAGTGTGCACTGATATCCAGAATGTTGAGAGATTTGGTATTAATGCAGGAGTTATGTCTGAATATGGTAGTGGTCTGGTCCACAGTGTTATCAAATTTAGCTTTTGAAGGTGCCTTGAAAGCAACAGAATTAAAAACAACTCAAAACTGTCAGAATCAGAGTGGCCCTAGCAGCACTTGATCTTGGAGAACCCATGTCGACAGACTGGGAGTTTGCTGACAAGAATCCAGCCTGATAAATGCAGGATGGACTACACCTGTGCAGTTTTGGCCTGGACATATTTAATTTTCAGTTGACACAGTGCTGCACGAAGTAATATAATTCAATATTCATTCTTTCTGAATTTGACCTTTGAGTGCCACATAGTTTCAAAATAAACAGTGAAGTCAGTCTAGACCCCGTGTTCATATTCCATCAGACAAACACTGTCTCCTTGGCAAATATTATACCTAAATTGTTTGTAAAGTGGCCAAAGCAAATATTCAAAATAATGCATTCATTTTAATGAATTTCGGTTCACTTATGTAATCCTAACATTAAATGATGAAATTATGTTACTACATGAATCAAAACCCAAGAAAATAACTTTCTTTGTGGAACTTTATTTATTTGTTTTTATTGTGAGTTGGTTAACTAGGATAGAGATCTGATCCTGTTGACCAATGTCAGTCTCAGCCCCAGGAGACTTGCTGACAGGATAACTGAAATGGATAAGGGGATACTAACATATTTATTATTTAATTAAATACCTTAATAACATTTATTTATTTAAGCTGCACCTGAAAGAATTCATTTCTGACTCCTGGCTTTGCACTTGCTGCTCTCCTAGCAAAAATGTCAGTTCCTTCTCCTCTACTAACTATATACATCCTATTGCTCCTTTTACCTGTTTTTATATTCACATGCCAATGGACTCCATTAATCATCAATGTATTGCATAACATTTTTCCCCTTCCTCCTTATGAGCAATAAAATCAATCCTAAACCTAAACTTTGTCCGTAGTGTCACTAGTTAGTGCCCAAGTCAAAAGAATGTCAGTCAGGCAGGTGGGGGTTCAAATTCAGTGAGGTGTATGTCGTATCATTGTGAGTAATAACTAAGTGAATAGATGTGACATTCTACTTTGTTGTGATGCAACACCTCCCCTCCTATATTCCCAGATCTCATACACACATTTCTAAACCTCTCCACTCAAGTCTCCCATGACCAAGTTCTCAAGGTACTATCCAAGGCCAAGAACACTGCTTCAGTGGGGGCCAAATAACATACCAGACTGCTTACTCATCAGCCTGAAACAGGACCTGTCAGACCCCCTACAGAGGCTATTCAATGTCAGTCTCCAAACAGATTTTGTGGTGGACAAATGATGGGCAGCAACCATCATCCCTTGCAATAAAGTGGTGCATCAACAGACCTGGGAAATTAAAAACCCATATGTCTGACCAGCTTCATCTGTACAGTATGCAAAGGACCATTATATTATTAATAGATAAGGGCAGAGGTAACCTGCAAACTCCCTACCCAAGCCAGTCTGGATTTGTCAAAGTCAATAACTGCCTACATAACCTGGTTGACTTCTTTGAGAAGGTTACTGAAACAGTGGATGAGGGCAATGCAGTATACACTGCATACTTACACCCTGCAAAGGAATTCAACACCATCCCACAGTTGTGTATTATAGTTAAACTAACCCAGATAAATGTTAATCTATGTGCAATTCAGCGGATAGCAAACTGACTGACACATAGAACACAGGAAATTATGGTGGGTTGCTCTACCTACTCCAAAACATCTGCCACTATCTGTGCACCATAGGGTTCAGTCTTTGGGCCCTTCTGATCTGGCATTTACAACTCAGAGATCAAAGCTACTGTTATTTGGTTACCACTGATCAAGTGTGTAGGTAACTACAAACTTGGTGTCATCATAAACTCAGCAGAGATCACCAAGATCCTACCAAAGGGGTTTCCCAAACCCAAAGTCGATGTGATAGTACCCTCTGAAAAGCCAGAAGTCCCTTGTAACTATCTCATCCCTAAAAGTTAATCCAGTAGTTTGAGGCCTGAGAACCTACACAAAACTTATATTGACAATGAAATGTCATTCCATTATCACATAATGACTATTATAAGAAAGAGATTTTTTATTGCACAACTGTTATTAAAGTTACAATGTCCAGATCCAGGGATGGGCTCATTCTACTGCATTCCATATTCATTAAGCTGGTTCATAGCGTACAATGGCCCACATGTCCAAATGTCTGATGCATTTTGAATGCCCACAATGCTTTCTTATTAAGAAAAACAAGGGCCTAAATCAAAAACTATGCAGACCATGTCAAATCCCTGTCCCTCTTCTTATTGTCATACGAGCTATCAAGAGTTGATCTGTGCCTCACATATAGAGCCTTAACATGTCAGACATACTGTACATTCATAAGTCTAACTAGGGCAAAAACATCCACTCGAGATCTTATTCTCTTTTGCAACATAAATACAACTTGATGGATAGATATATGCATAATAAAGAAGACCACTTCTTCCATGCAAAGGAAAGTACGTTTTTTACACTATTCAAATGTCATCTGATGAATGAACGGATATAGCAAATTCACCCATGGTTTTGCTCCCGTGTCCATCACAGATAGTGGACATGTACATACTTTGGTTATCTCTGAATTATTCATGTTTAAAATATCAGGGTTAAAAACTTCATGGAAATACAGGCTGGACTTATAAAGATCCTCCTGTGAGGATCTACCTATGAACCTATGATTCCTACAATGGATACAGTGCAGAGCTGTGAATGTACTTTATTAGTAGGCGTATACTGTTTAAGACTTTAATTTTAAAAATGCACAATGAACTTTTAATATGTGTTTATTTACATATAATGGCATTGTAAGACAATATTAGGGAGAGTACAGTAGCAGTAATTGCTATTCAGAGACATCTTGAAAGAACACCTATAATTGCCTTTTTGTCCTGTCAGGGTATTTGTGCTATGGCAAAAAAGAAATATTGTATGTTCTGTGGACGTCTTCAAGTGTTATTCACCCGTATTAGCTGTGAAAAGCTACCAGATGGCTACTGCAGCCGTTTCTATGCATGGGATGTTATGTAGCCTACATAAGCAAACTCTATAGCTGAGCAGAAAGATATTAGAAAAGCTTTTCCTTTTCAAGTCATACAGGCTGTTTGTTGTGTTCCGTTTGTATGTAGACTGCTTCTTAGAAATTAGCAAAGCTGCATAAAATGATGTTGCTAGTTCAGTAAGAAAAACAGCAATGTAGAAGTACAGACTGCCCCTCCCCCAGTCCCATCTCCCACCCATGCCACTCCTACAAAGAATGCAAGATAATGTCAGATTCCAGAAAACCCCCTGGTTAATATCCTGGAATTTACAATGATGGAATATTACAGCATCAAGGGATTTCAAGAAGTCTGCAACCTGACAAGTGTACATTCATCCATTATTCAGCAGAGACTGCGCCCCCCCCCCACACACACACACACACACACGTTTATACCTTTCTGTTACAACCAACTTGTATTATTTAGTTTTATTTATTTATTTTTTAATCAGCTTGCATATAAGCCAGACTGAAGTTATTTTCGAATGGCTATAAGGAATAAAGTTTGTTGTAAAAATCACTGGTACAACTGTTGGACTGTAGCTCATGAAAATTTAATTTAATTACTTCATCAACTGCACTGCAGTAGCCTTGCTGGCATCAGCAGTCTAAAAATTCACTGGAAGTAACAGCTACATAAACTTGACAACTCTGACAGCTGTAGTTGAGAAAACAGCATTAAGGCGGAGGTTGGTTGCTGAGAAGGAATGCACTAAGGACCCAAACCCTGAGACATTTATATACAAGGCAGTACAAAACAACCTTAAACTGTAAGATGTCTAAAAGGTACTCTTGGGTACAAAACACGTGTAAAGCTCTAAGGCAGTCTGCACAACATGTTTCAGATAAACATCACTTAAATATACCTGGAAAAGCTGCTGCAATTCAGATTCTCAATATACTATTTGAGTCATCTTAAATGAGTGGAGATTACTACATCAGTGAATTATGACCTGATGATGCATATTTCGTTGCTATTTCAGTTACAGAAGTACACAATGGCAGTAATGCACCATTTATAAATATGTTCCTCATATCACTGCTTGTGTTTTAATGGATATGTACCAAATATTCTAACATATCACTGTTAATCTCAGGGCAGTGGATGTAGCAATTAGGAAGGCAACACTACATCTTCTAAGTGTTTGAAGCTTGTAGATGAAGAAATGACTATCACATACATTTAGCTAAGATGGTTCTCCCAAACATGTTCGCGCCTGATGCTTTTTCTTGCATCTCATCAGCTTTTATAGCCACTGGAGCAGAATGTGAACAGCAGGTTAATTAACCTCTATATTTTGACAACTAATATGTACTTCACATTTATCTAATTTACAAAGATAAATTAATATGCTGCTTCACATATGGTAAGTAGAATACGGTTCTATTTTCCATGTCACAGTGTTACAAAACAATACCTTCCTGTCCTGCTATTTCTTATAATTATTTAGGGAGGATTAATTTGCTTCGAAAGAAGAAAAAATGGTATTAATTTCTAAAACCTGTATAAATAATGTATGGATTTTTTCTTAAAAGAATAGGACTAGGCATTACTTATGATTCCCATATGATGTGCGAAACAGTTTGAAGTTTTTTAGTGAAGAATATAACTAAATTAAAAAAATATAATAATTATTTACATATGAAACAAACTAGAAGTCTGTTACATAAACATATAGATTTGAGTAAAACAGTTATAAAGAAAATAAAATATTAAAGCATAAAGTACTAAATGAGAAATCAGTACGTCTAAAAATAGGTGCGATTATGCCACAAAACGTTAACCCCAAATTATAAGATGTAAGAAAACATCAACTACATATATTCAAAATAAGTTAGAAAACTTAATAAAGATTTTTGTATCTGACCTTTTGGGGTAAAATTTATGTTTTGGTCTAAGAAGAAAGCAACACATACAAATCCAGAAAAACTATAAAAACAGGAAGAAGGTAGCAAAATATATCATTGCTCATATGAGTAGTTCTTAAAATAAGATGCAAAATGAGCTGCG
This sequence comes from Protopterus annectens, assembly GCF_019279795.1. Taxonomy (NCBI): domain Eukaryota; kingdom Metazoa; phylum Chordata; order Ceratodontiformes; family Protopteridae; genus Protopterus; species Protopterus annectens. The sequence goes on from NC_056731.1 coordinate 564,824,658, forward strand.
TGGAAATAAAACATCAGAAGTGGGTCTAAGTCAAATGAGAGTCTTATACCAACACAATTGTAAGAATGGCAAAGTTCTTAAAAATTCTTTCACGTACTTACATCCTGTAATGGAAGCAAGATTCCATATTAAGGAGACTTAGATGTCAGAATAGAGCTACACATGTAAACTAGTCTGACAAATTGCTGCTTCACAGGTAAACGCCCCTGCTCAGAGAAATATAAAAAAATTTTGGAAAACAACCAAGTACTGAGCAGGAGTGAGAGTGAGAAAATAACAGAAGATAACAATCCAAGATGTAAAATCCACGTAGTTTATTGCAGACAAGAACAAACAGATAAGCGCTTTCACTGTATCAGCTTCTTCAGATCCATGAAACAAACCTCCTAACACAAACTAGTTATATATTAAAAGCACACTGAGACAATTAAATAATTAACATATCAAGAAGATGATCCAACACAAACCTCTATTTAAAGGCATAGCAAACTGCAAAGAACAGAAAAAGAACAGAAAAAAAGCTCACTACAAGAATACAAATGCATAAAATAACTTAAAACATCCGTAAAATGACTTTAAACACTCCATAGAATATATAGAAGATTTTCCAAAACACATAAACTAATACATGAAAAAATTTTATATATAAATACATCAAACACTTTGAGACATAAGGACATAATATAGGCATACACATATAAGTAATTACAAATAGTCACTTTACATGCCTGCACTGCCTTAGGCTAGGTTTTATGGATGCCCTTTCATTTAAACCCAGTCCCCTATCAGCCCTTAAAAGTGTTATCCAGTCACTCTCTTTTCCTTCAGTGTATATCCTAACATCACCACCCCTCTGATTTGGGGTGATGACTTCTAACACTCTAAACAAAAACTTGTGGTCATGACCATGCATGACCACATGTTTAGCTAAAGCATTATGCAACGTACCCTTCCTAATGTGGTAATTATGCTCTCTCATCCTATCTCTGAGTGGGCGGTTGGTCTTACCCACGTAGAAAGAGGAACACAACTGACACACTGCCAAATAGACAACATGTACGGTCATACAATTCGCCTCCACTTTAGTATAAAAAACTCTTTTCAAATCAGGATGAAAAAACTCCACATTGCTGTCTATAAAAGGGCAAAAGTTGCAGTGACCACAGGGTCTGGTACATCCTACCTTTTAGGATGTCTATCATGTCTTGGATAGCACAACATCCTTTTCAAGTTGTTCTTATTCCTAAAAAGAAAACGTGGAGCTTCACCTACTATCTGCCTAAGGTCATCATCGACCTGCAGGACACCCCAAAACTTACTGACAATCTCCATGATTTCAAACTGATCTGATGAAAAGTTGTGGAGAACTTAACACAACAATCAATCTTTTTATCCCCAGCAACACTAGGATATATGGGTCCAAAATAAGGACTGGCTACAGTCAAACGTAGATTGTGTACTTCATCCAGATGATGGTTGACCTCGTTCACATTATACCCCCTTTCTGTTAACCTCCTTGTCAGGTTATCTAATTCATTGGTAAACCCTATATCCATAGGGTTTAACCTTGAGGCCCTAATTGCCTGTCCTTTCATAATATTCCTAAATCTGAACGGTGGATGCATGCTCGTTCTCATAAGTAATGAGTTACAGTGACAGGTCTTACGAAAAACCCCTGTGTTGATAATATCATCTGGTAACCTTCCAACAAACAGATCCAAAAATTCAATCTTATGCTCAGAGAAATGCATAGTAAATTTGAGGAAGGTGGTTAGATTGTTCATCATTGTATACATAGATTGCAACTGTGCCAATGTCCCTTTCCATAAAACAAAAAGGTCATCCACAAACCGCCGATAAAATACTACATGCTCCCTGAACAATGTTTGACAAAACAACACATGTTCCTCCCAATGGGCTAGAAATATGTTAGCATAGCTGTTCGCACAAGGTGTGCCCATGGCTACGCCATCACATTGCCTGTAAATAACATCTCTGAACATAAATAAGTTATTTTCAAGAACCAGTTCTAGAAAGTGTGTTATCAAGTCAATCTTAACATCCAAGTAGTCACTATGCTCCTTTAAATATTCTGAAACATAGGTAAGTCCTAGCCCATTCGGTATAACTGTAAAAAGGGACTGCACATCAAAGGTTACAAATATATAGTCCGCCACAGTTCCTTGTTGTTTAATACATTCATAGAGGTCTATTAAGAACTGCTTAGAGTCTCGTAATACAAAAGTATTATTATTCAAAACTTGTCTTAAATGTTTTTCTATAAAGACAGATAGATGCTCAGTTACCCACCCACGACCAGAAACAATTGGTCTCATGGGTGGGTCTTTAGGGTCTTTATGTATCTTGGGTAGCCCATGTATCACAGGAATAATAGGTGCCCTGATGCAAAGGTATTCATATAACTCCTTCCCTATTAAATTACTCTTAAAAATATCCAAAAGTGTATAGCCAACATACCTAATAATGTCGTTAACATCATCCACTGTAATCACTTCATAAAACTTATCAAGCAACATCATTTCCATGGTTGTGTTATAATGCGAAGTATCCATAACAACAATCCTACCACCCTTGTCTGCTGGCCTTATAATGATGGTGGAGTCATCTTGTAATTTCTTTAAGCTTAACCTCTCCTTATAGGTAAGGTTATCAGACCTCATAGGTCTCCTATCTCTCTTGCTGTCGTAAAAGCTATATAATTCATCTTCCGTTAGTTTTAAGAAAGCCTCAACCAAAGGATGATTGACCAGTAGCCTGCGTATAACACTGTCTACAATAGAATTTTCATTTTGACAGACTATTCTAGATGACTCAGTAGAAAAATTGCTAGATAATGCACATTGCTCACTGTATTACCCTGCAGTAATACACTGCTATCACCTTAGAGTCTAAGGTGATAGCAGTGTATTACTGCAGGGTAATACAGTGAGACTGAAGGCTGCAAGAAGCTAGCTGAATTATAAATTATATGTACTAAAGCAGTGTATATACACCAGTGTATGTGTGTGGGGAGTTGTTTATTGCTTATTGTGGGTATGTTGGCATGAGGTGTTTCATGTGTAGCAGGGTGCAGGGTGGATACAAAGAGGAAGGTATGCTATAGGAGTGCCGGGGTAGTGCTGGGGATAGGAAGTGATGTATAGAGGGTTGAGTGTGAAAAGAGGTTCGAGAGTGGGATGGCCTCTTTTGCATGGATGTTTGGTGCATGCCCTCCACTCCCCCTTCCCTGGTTTTATTATTTATTTATGTATACAGTTTGTTAACTGGGTTAGAGCACTGATCCCATTGGACCAACTTTAAGCAAAATACGGGTGGGTATTTGGTTAGTGTGGGGGCAAAGTAAGAGATGTTTGGGTTTTCTGAACCCCTCTTCTGTTCCCCTCTGTCAGCTGTCAAAAGTCCTTGCAGGTTTTAAAGACAGTTGTAGCACGCTGCTCCAAGGCTGATATTGTATCTGCATTTTAGGCTTCTTGTAATGGGGGGTAATTGGTGACTATTCCTCAGAATGCCAAGGAAGAATTATATCTAATAAAGTGTTTACTTTACTGTTGATGTCAAGTTCAAATGGTTATTTGCTGTGCAATTTATGTATATAAAATTCAGTAACCTTGTTGAAAAGGCATACTTGATGTTTTTGAGATGGGCAAAAGCTGTGGACAAATTACAGCTGAACAAAGTTTATTTTACTTTATACATTTGCTTCTACATTTGATAGTTTCTGTTATTAAATTTTAGTGTCATCTAGGTATGGCCTATTTACAAGGAATATCACATTTGTTTGCATGTCTGTATGTTTTTTTTATTGTCTGGATTAGTCTTACTAGGCAAGAGTCTATTTTAACTGAAGACACACAGTTGCATTGATATTGACTAACAGGTTTGCCCAGGATATGAAGGAAATTCCCCTACTTTTTCATCACATCTAGTTGAGAGAGAATATAGAAGAGTATGGGAGACGTGAATGTCTGAGTGGCAGAAGAGTTTTGTAGGGATGTACCTCAGGGTTCTTAGTTGTCAGGTGTTGGAAAACATGGTTGAGGGAGTTACATCAGTGGATCATTACACCTGTCCAGCAAGTTCTCTTAAGAAAAATCAAAGAACCATGGATGTTTTTTGGAAGAAGCGTTTGAGGTTCACCACTGCTAGAGTTGGGAAACCATATACTAGTAACCCTGACGATGGTGCTCCCACCGATTGGTAAAGTGAAACTCCTGTACAGGAAGGGAGTTAATAATGTGAATGAAAGCAATTAAAATGTTACAACACTTGCTAGGGGATAAGAAGCCTTTCTCAATGTAATGCTCCATAGTGCTGACACTCTTATTTTCTTATGTGAAGCCAAATGTATAAGATAGCCACACTTTGATGTATATTGCTAGCAAATCAAGTCATATAATTTTTGAGAGAGATGGCCTCTTTCTTAGATATCAGCCACAGTTTTCTGAAGCCAAAGGTTTTCTCTTGTGATAAGATCTTCATATTTTGCTGGTAACCTGCAAAACACATATATGGAGTTGGTCAGAAATGGTTTCTGAAGCTGATAGAAAAAACTCTTTTTTCCAATGTGCACTTCAGGTTATTTCCAGATAAGATGGAAGATATATTTGGACTGAGGCACTAAAAGCCCAGATGATAGACACTGGCCTATAACATTTGCTAAACATTTTCTCCTTGGTCCCAGTAAAAGATTTAACTATCTTGTACGCAGACCATCATAAGGATGCTATTAATGTGTCAGGGGAATTAGCAGATTAACTTCCCTTGTGAGTTGCAGCAGTGTGACCTGTGGCCAGGTTTACATGATGAGGTCTTCTGTCTCCTGCGTTAGTTACTGTGTACATGGTTTCTGACCTGTCACCATCTGCTACAAATGTTCTGCTCCAGATCAGTCCCTGAGAGTGCTACTAGCCATTGTCAGATGCTTTTTGCTCAGGTTTTAATTCTTCTGCTATATCTCAAAGGCTCTAAAGTGGAAGCCCTGTATCCTGTGCGAATACAGAAGGTGAACGATGTTGTTAGGAAACTGTTGTGATGCCCTCTCCAACTGCGGTATGTCTTTCGAAAATGCCAGTTCAGTGGAGTGTCATAAATATAGTAACTGTCCTTCAAGGCAGTTCTTTTGCATGATTTTGTGATGAAATATAATCCAATGTAGTTGCAGCAAAAAGAAGCTCAAAAAAAAAACAGGTCCACGATGATGTAAAAGTAGAAAAAGTACTGGAAGAAGCACGCAGACCACTACGCTGGAAAGCATAAAACTTTAATTCATACAAGGACAAGCACTTTCGGAAAATCCTTCATCAGGTCCATAAAAACATTACACACAACCAGCCATATATATATATTTTCAACTAGCAAATCACATGCAACATTAAAATCTCCTCCCTCTCAGAACAGGTTGAATTGGGAGAACACAATTCAAACCTTTTTTTTGTCTGCCAAAAATTCAGCTATCCAATAGGATTCACAGCTCTACATTTTTGTGTTTGGCTCCTAGTCTAATGTCTCTTACATACTGCAACACTCTATCTTTCAGTTGCTGATTAGTCTTTCCCATATAAAATGAAGAATATTGCCCACACTTAGCCAACTAAATAAACATTCAAAGTATTGCAATTAGCATGAAGCCATGGTGCATACCCCCCCCCCAGCACCCCATTACTTAAATATACCAACTCCAAGATCGCACTGCAGTGGGGAAAAGGATATATTTCCTTATCCCTACTGTACAGTGCTTCAGTGAACCGGCTTTCACGAAAGTGCACTTTCGCTGACATGCACTTTCACGGAAGTCAGGTCATACTTTTGTTAGTTGAAGTAATGTAACCGACTAATAAAAGTAGATTATATATATATATATATATATATATATATATATATATATATATATATATATATATATATATATATATATATATATATATATATATATATATATATACTTATATACATATATATATATATATATATATATATATATATATATATATATATATATTTATATGCGTGTGTGTTTGTTGACCAGGTTAGTCCCATTACACAAAGCATCATCTTTCTAGATGAGATTCAAGCTCATATTCATACTAACTAGCCATTGCAGCAGTTGTTTGCAGCACTGAGGTTTCTGGGAAGAACTTCAGCATAATGGAGAGAGAAGGCATGATATGAGAGTTGCCGGGGCTGGCAGCATGATGGTAGATCAACAAGAACAGTGTTCAAATGAAGTTCCAGATGATAGTGTGAATAAAGGAAGGAGTAAAAGATTACAACTTAATGCATCTACAATCAAGGAGGTCTCACCAGTTATGTACTGTAGGACACAATACAGCAAAGTAAACAAGCATATCATTCCACCTCAGCATTGATGGAAGTGAAGATTATGGTTATTATGGTTAGTGATGATTATGGTTATGGTTATTATGGTTAGTGATGATTATGGTTATTATGGTTAGTGATGATTATGTTTATTATGGTTAGTGATGATTATGGTTATTATGGTTAGTGATGATTATGGTTATTATGGTTAGTGATGATTATGGTTATTATGGTCAGTGATGATTATGGTTATTATGGTTAGTGATGATTATGGTTATTATGGTTAGTGATGATTATGGTTATGGTTATTATGTGACAATCAAGCATGAGAATCATGCTGTGAGAGATGGAATTAGGGTTTCAAAAACTCCTTTGGATGTACAACAAAGAAGAGATGTTCACTCTTAGGTTCATAGGAGATTACTAGGTTAATGGCTAAAGAGCCCTTGCAAGTCTATAAAGTTGTATCAAGATTTTACCCAATTTTGTATCCCTAGCAGAAACATAACAAGGGTCATCAAGTGAGGTTTTGACAATTTTTAAAGACTGCCTCTGTCCATAAGGGACACACTAGGAAGGAATTTGCAATTTCCCATCCATTGGTCCAGATTCCGGTTGCAGATGGTCAGGGAAGGACCTCATATGTAGCAGATGCTCTAATGAACAAAAAACAGACAGGCTATATTTTAGGACATTTACACCTGAAACCACTGGTAAGATAAAATATAAAAAAATACTTTTATTTATTTATTTTTATTTATTTATTTCAGTTCGATTACCGGGGAAGTCCACTGGGCCAAGAAGAACCCATTTTCAGTGGAGGCCCGGGGAGAAAAGCTCCAAAGGCAGTACAAAGGAATATAATGCATGAGAAGAATACAAAAGAATGTCCACACAGCAAGAATACATAGTAAGATCACGGCAAACGCAAATTTACAATAGAATGTACACACAGCAAAAAATACAGAGAAGAACACAGCAAATGCTAAAAAAAATTTTTTTTTTTTTTTTTTTTTTTTTTTTTTTTGGTGAACAAAAGTTGCAAATTTTTCAATGTTTTCATCCTTATAGTGAAGTTAGAGTCAGCTAAAAGTATTTAGCTAGAATTAGAGTGAATAAGGTGCAAGAGTACAGAAGGTTAGTTTATGAGAACCTTGGAATTACGTAGGGTGAAAGCAAGAACATTTCCATTTTGAAGATAGGTATAAGAAAAGTTGGGTTTTAAAGTATTCTGTGTTAGGTATGGTTCTAAGAGAAGGAGGGAGAGAGTTCCATTTCCTACCTAGAGAGAAGGATAGTAGTTGCTGGCCAGTGGGATGTTTAGGTCTGGGGATGGAGATTAGATTTTGGTGTTCGGATCTTAATGATCGGTTGGGAATGTAAGGGGGAAGGATGTTGGATAGAGCAGGGCATTTTTCTGGGTAGAATATTAATTTATGAGTGGTTGTTAGTTGGAGATAGTCAAGGTGGTTTGGGAGTTCTAGCCAGTTTAGAGATTGAAGGGAGAGGCAGTGGTGGGTTGAGTTTTTGGATTTAGTGGCAAATTTAGAGATTTTATTATAACAAGCTTCAAGTTTGGATGAGAGGGAGGCAGACAGATTAGTTAGGAGAGGGGCTCCATAAATTAGAGAGGGAAGGAGGTAGGAAGTAGCTAAGGTTTGCCTAGAGGATTTTGAAAGAAATAGATTATTTCTGTAGAGCATACCTAACTTTTGGTGTTTTTTTTTTATGTTTTGTTGAATGTGGAGGTTGAATTTAAGGCGTTTGTCAATGGTTATGCCAAGGAGTTTAGCGTAGGGTACCACTTCTATAGGGGTGTTGGTTTGGCTGAGGATGTTGAAAGAGTTTTTGTCAAAGGAGGAAGCCTTGGTAGGGAGTAAAATTAGTATTTTGGATTTACTGGAGTTGAGGGAGAGATGGTTTTGGTGCATACAGTTTTCTGTAGTGGAAAAAGCTGTTTGTGTTTTGGAGAGAAGTTCAGAATAATTGGGAGCGGCACAGACTAAGGTAGAGTCATCAGCGTATTGGATGACTGTTGAGTCAGGGAGAGCAGTGTGAAGGTTGTTTATGAAGATGTTGAAAAGTATGGGACCGAGGATGGATCCCTGAGGAGTAGGTAAGAAGGGGGAGGTAGCGGTCTTCCATCTGACAGCCTGAGATCTGTCAGAGAGGTAACTGGAGAACCAGGAAAGAGTATTAGAGGAAAGATTGAGGTTGGAGAGGTGATAGAGAAGGTGAGTATGGGAGATGGTGTCAAAGGCTTTAGATAGGTCTAGCAGAACAGTGGATACAAGAAGTCCAGAATCTCGGGCTTGATTAACTGTTTCTAAGAAGGAAAGTAGGGCAGTTATGGTGCTGTGGCCTGGATGGAAACCATGTTGGGTGGGTGTAAGTAACTGATTCTCTGTTAAGTAGGGTAAAAGTTGGTGGTGGACACATTTCTCTAGAATTTTTGATATTGGAGAGAGAAGGGCTATAGGGCGAAAGTTAGAAATGGAGTTGTTTTTACCTCCTTTATGAAGTGGTAGAATGTAGGCTGAACACCAGAGTTTGGGAACGTATGACTCTTGTAAGGATCGGTTAATCAGGATACTAATTGATAGAGCAATTCCTTCGGCTGCGCATTTGAGGAAGGAGGGGGGAAGGTTGTCGGGGGCATCGAAGCAGGTTTTTAGTTTGGTTAAGAGCTTCTTTATGAATGTAGTAGAAACTGGTTTGAGTTGAAATATAGAGTGACAGTCATTAGAAGAGTTTAGGAAGTTGGAAGGGTTGTTGTTAGGGAATCTTTTGGTTAGTTTGGCTATAGAATCAGTAAAGAAAGTGTTGAAGAGAGTGCTCAGTTCATTGTCAGTTAAACTATGGTCAGGGCAGGGGTTATTTCGAGATCCAGGATGGAGAAGAGAGTTGACAGACTTCCAGAATTGTTTTGGGTTGTTATGATGAGTAGACTGAAGTTTGTTGTAGTAGCTTTTCTTGTCCCAGGTGATTAGTTTTTTTACTTGGTTGCGGAGTTGGGTATATTGGAGCAAGGCAGAAGACTGCTTACTTTTCTGATAAAGCTTCCAGCATTTGTCTCTGAGCTGCATGGCGTGTTTGGTCTCTTTGGTCAGCCAAGGAGCAGAATTGGTTTTGATTCGTTTGTTTCTAAGGGGGGCTAGGGAGTTAAGGGTATTTAGGAAGATGAAGTTAAAGTGTTCTACGGCATTGTCAAGGGAGAGAGTGTAAAGGATTTGCCAGTTGATTTGTTTGAATATGTTAGAGAAAATTGTGGGGTTGAAGTTACAAGTTTGGATGTAATGATATTGGCATAGAGAGGGGTTAGCTGAGCGGTGAATGAAGGCAGGGAGGTGGTCGCTAAAGGAGTCAGGCATAGTTCCTGATAGAGAGATTTTGTTTGGATGGGAGACTAAAATCCAATCTATGATGGATCCTGGGGGGTGGTTTTTGTTAGGCCTGGTTGTAGAGTGGATTACTTGGGAGAAGTTGAAAAGGTTGATAGCTAGGGAGGGGGAAGGTGTGTTGATTTTGTTCCAATCAATGTTGACGTCGCCTAGAATAAATGTTTCATATTTTATTTCAGATGAGGCCCAGTGGAGAATATTCTCCAGGGTAGAGATATTGTCGCCTGGGGAGATGTATAAAGAAATGAAGCAGATATTTTTATGTTTATTGAGTTGGAGCAGACAAGCAGTTATTTCAGCATTTTTGAATAGAGGGGTTGGGATTTGTAGGGGGATTATGGAAAGAAGGTTAGAGTAGAATAGGGCAGAGCCTCCACCTTTTTTGTTTATTCGGTCACTCCTGAGGATGTTGAAACCTGGAGGTAAGATTTCGGAATCAGAGATATGGGGTTTTAGCCAGGTTTCAGAGACGGCTAAGATGTCAGGTTGGTTGTGATTAATCCAGGCATGAACATGGTGAATTTTGTTGTTAAGGCTCTGGACATTGATAGTGAAGACCTTAAGGGTGCTAGGAGAGGAATGAGGAGAAGGAGTAGTAGGAGGGAGAGGTGTATTTGAAGTGGGGGAGGAGGGGGAAGGAGGGAAGGAGTTGGTTGTAATGAGGCTGGGGCCAGGGTTAGGGTGAACGTCTCCAGATAAGGCAAGGATATTATGAGAGGTAACTATAAGTGTTTTAAGTTTGGAGAGTAGGAGGCTGTATGGGGTTGGTGGGAATGTAAGAGAGAGGCTTTTTGTAGAGGAGGAGAGTATTTTGGGATGGAAGAGGTGTAGTAGGTGTATTTGAATAAGGGAGGGGGAAATGGAGTGGAAGTGAGTGAGTGGAGGAGGTAGTGGGTGGGAGAAAGTGATAGTATGTGAAGTAGGCAGGAATGGGTGAGTTATTGAACAGTAAGACGTAGCGAGATGGAGAGGAATGAGAAAGATGAGGAAAGAGAAGGGGAGTCTAAGGGAAAAGAGAATTTGGGAGTACATGTTTGAATGGGTGGGGTAAGGGATGGAGAAAATAAGACGGTAGAAGAGAGTGGTTTTGGAGAGATTCTGAAGGAGTGGAATGAGGATATAAAGTAGGAGAGGAGAGGGTAGGGTAAGGGTAGTGAGAAGTGGGAGGGGTAAGAGAGGGTGGAGGAATAAGAGGAGGTTTAAGAGTGGTTAATTGATGTAGGAATTGATGGAGGAGGGAAAGACTGTGATTGGTTTGAAACAAATGGAGGGTGGAGTTGGTGAGGTATAAATGTGGAGGTGTTGTGGGCGGGTGGGAATTGGGGGCAGGGTAGGGGAGCGGAGTGAGCCCGTAGGGCGAACGGAGCAGGAAGAGCCAGAGGAGGAGAAAAGTGCAGAAGACAATCAGTAAAGAGTGAGTATTCAGAAGGTAAGTTTAACAAGTTTATCAGAGATGTGAGGATAGGGAAAGTAAGTGGAGGAGAGGAGGAAGGGTAGTGAGAGGAGCAGAGAAGAGGAGTTAGAGGGTAGAATGCAAAGGAGAAAGACAGAGGGGGAAGGAAGAGACTTCAGAAAGGGAGTAGAGAAGGGCTGAGTAAAGGAAAGGAAGGCTGACAGTTCCGGACAGTAGAGAGGGAGAGAGCAGAGGACTGGAGGTAGGAGTAAAGGAAAGGAAGGCTGAGAGTAGGAGTAAAGGAAAGAAAGGTTGAGAGTTCCGGACAGTAGAGAGGGAGAGAGCAGAGGACTGGAGGTAGAGGGCTAAATTAGGGGAGATAAGGAAGGAGAGGGAAAGGTAGAGGGAACAGTAAGAGGTAGTGGAGCGCCACCTAGTGGTCAGTCAGACTGGAGTAGTTGAGACTCCAAGGGGAGAATCAGGGAGGGAGCTAATGAGGTTCAGGAAGGCGGTAACAAGTGCAGGGAGAACTGAAACAGCAGAGAAGGGGTAGAGAGTATGGGGAAAACTAGGAGTGCAAGCAGTAAGGTAGAGGGGGTAGTGGCTGCTGGCTAGTCTGGAAGGGAAGCGTACTGTGACCTGGTAGTATCAACTAATTAATAGTACAGAGTTACAACAGTACACATACTTTCTTGGAACCTTGTGGTAGAAGGACTCAAGGAACAGAAGGCCTTATAGTTTCAGGTTAATAGTTCGTTGGAGTCGGTTCTTGGTCAGAGAGTTCAGGAGGGTATTTTCAGCAGGTTAGGGCAGGGTGGGCAGGGGCTCAAGCTGTAAAACAAAACAGTGGAAGGAAGAGAGATTTAAGCAGTAGTAAGGCAACAAGGTATATTAACAGACAAATGTCAGGCATTCAGAAGTTATTTGAAACAAATTAAATGCAAGGTGCAGTAAGATAAGTTAACAAAACAGTAGGTTGACAATGTCAGGCAGTCATGTAGTTATTTTATCCAAAGTAATGCAAAAAGCAGTAAGTGAACATAAATACAATAGCTTATACTCTTATGGAAACAGGCTAGGACAGTGGAGCACAGTTTGCTTACACAGAGTGGTAAGTTAGTACACAATTTAGAGAGCACGCCTAGCTGACTAGTGAGGCTTCAAACAGACACTGAGAAGTCAGGTGAAGTGAACCAAGCACAGTAGATGCAAGCTATGTAGTCTGACTTGGCACTTAACAGATACGTATGATGCAAAATAATTAAACCATTACAGTTAAAAGCTCCTGAGGTAAGGTATTTTATACAGTAAGGAAAGGAGCACTTTGTGATATTATGTCTGAGAGTTTTCCAACAAGTAAAAGGTGTATGAGGCATTACAGATCAAAAAGAAATGAATATCCTTGGAATTACTTTTTCATGTGGTGCAAAACTTAAATGTTGTTCTTCTTTCGGCTTTTCCCGGTTAGGGGTCGCCACAGCGGAACTCCGGTCCGCTAATGATTGGCAGTAGATTTTTACAGTGCTGAGGTGCCAGCTCGAAACCCAACCTTCAATGAAGGCAAGCCCATGTCTTCTGAATGCCACTCAACCGCTGGGAGGACATGCAGACTCCATACAGAAGGCGCTACTGCTGAGAAGCGAACGGGAGAACCTCTTACTCTGAGGTGACAATGCTAGGTGCAAAACTTAAATGTAAATAGGAAAATAAAAATTCAGTTCCAGACATAAGAAATTTATTTCTAAATTCTGACTGAGATAGAGAAAGGCTTACTATGATATAGAAGTCTTAACTCAGAAGGTTCTGCATTGTGGTAAGCCTAACAGGTCCACAGATACTGGTTTCAAGTGGCAGTTGCCTCAGCATGGAGAATGTTCTTAATGGCAAAGCCTCATACAAATGCAGTAGTCTGGGGGCATGGTTCATTTAAATTAGCCATGTGCTCTCCACACTGCAAATGGTGCTAGTAGCAAAATAAAACAGTAGGTTGATTAACAGAATAATTTATTCCCTAGAAGAAAAAAATGAATGGCTTTCATCCATTCAACTTTATAGGAATGTCTGTGGCTTATATGATAACTACAGGTCGGTATTGCGAAGAAGTGTGTGTTGTGTGTCTTTCTATGCCTGTCTATGCTATGATTGGTGGGTACTTGCAAGGTGTGTGTGTGTGTGTGTGTGTGTGTGTGTGTGTGTGTGTGTGTGTGTGTGTGTGTGTGTGTGTGTGTGTGTGTGTGTGTGTGTGTGTGTGTGTGTGTGTGTGTGTGTGTGTGTGTGTGTGTGTGTGTGTGTGTGTGTGTGTGTGTGTGTGTTTAGCTCTCTCTCTTTCTCTCTGTCTATATATGTATATATATATGTGTGTGTGTGTATATATATATATATATATATATATATATATATATATATATATATATGTGTGTATATGTATATATATATATATATATATATATATATATATATATATATATATATATATATATATATATATATATATATATATATATATATATATATATATATATATATATATATATATATATATATATATATATATATATATATACACATATATATATATATATATATATATATATATATATATATATATATATATATATATATATATATATATATATATATATATATATATATATATATATATATATATATATACCTGTGCTCTTGGGAGAATGTGTGTTTTGCAGAGTACATATGCTACTGTAATACATGGATTGTTCTGGAGAACAGTAAGTAGCACAATCGGACCTGTATGCGTGGTATTCAAATCAAAGGAATGGTCATTAGCCACTAATGAGATTTTTATTCTTCATGTGGCTTTACCTTGTCTCTGAATTAGAGATTCACTTCATTACACTAATTGACCATCCCCAATTAACTAATTAGTGTGGGTGAAGGGAATATCTCTCTGAATCCTGGAACGTATGAGCAGTTCCATTATGGACATAAAAGCAATCATGAATAATAGAAATGTGTGGATTGAGGAATGGGAAAATATAGTCACACTGCTAAAGAAAGCTCGCAAAATGCAACATGTACCTACTGCAGTTTTTGTTTTTCTTCTGAATGAAACAGAAATTTGATTAATGAGTGGGATACAAGGCGATGCCCTCAATTCAGAGAAAAAGAACATTTGGTGAAGAACTGAAAATTGAGTCTTATAAATATCAGAAAAGAGGGTAGTACTGTTTGGATTGTGAAATAAAAGTCGATTTAGATAATGATGAGTTAAATCGGAATGGAGATGTGGATGCTGGTGGAGGTGGTGGCGAAATGAAAAATGAAGATTTCCTAGCACGGATAAGGGAACCAATGTGGAGCAAGCAAAGAGAAATTTACAGGCACCTAATGAGAATGATTTGCCTAATATATGGTGGAATGTATAGGAAAGGTGTATATCTGTGGATAACAAGTTTGTAATACTGCAAATGTCATGTGGAAATACCTGCTAAAGGAGCAATGCTTTCTAAGACTATGAATGAAAGGTTGTAAATAGTATGTCACTAGAAAGAAACAACTGAGTTAAGAAGCTATGGAAAACATAGGAAAATTAAACATTAAAAGATTTGTGGGAGAAACTGATATAAAAATGATCTTGCATGGTTTTACCTTGGCTATACTGACAATGAATGAATGAATGAAATGGATAAGATATGTTTCTTTTTTACATGGAATGAAGAAGTAATTATTTAAAAATAAAGCTCTGATAAGGGAGGATGAAGAATATAGAATTATCTGTTTGACTGTATACATTTTTGTTCAATATTTTATTTCAAATGGTTTTAAGAATATGTGAAAGATTGAAGTTTTGTGCTATAAATTTGCATATTTTTATAGGGACCACTCCTCTTTTTGGTAAGTGCCGTGTGATCATTTATATCATCTGAAATAACTACTAATCAGGCATATGGGACCTCAGTTTAACATCTCATAAGAAAGTTGGTTCACTTAGGAGTACAGCACCCCCATAATGGTCCGTCATGGTATACGTAAGGGGTAAGAATAAAACCTAAGGACTTCTCATATTCCACCCCCCAAAGGCAAATGTACTACTTGCTGAGAAACTTACATTTAACAGCTGCTGCTTATAATTGTTAAAAAACAAAGTATTCTAGGTTTTATTAGGAGTTGCTGGCTGAAGGACATGGGAAAGGTATACAAAAACTGTGTCTAATTCTGCAAGCTTAAGGAGAAATCATGGACAAATTTGAAGAAAGATAAAATATAGCTACAAAAATGTCAAGTAAGGGAAGCGTACAGGGTATTAAATAAAGCAGTATGCATGATATTTGTCAGGCAGACAAAGGTCATGGTACAAGAATAAAATATACAGATTTGAAGATGAGAAATCAAAAGGAAAGTGAAAAGAAAAGATAAATAAAATAAAGCTTAAAATGCACTTACATGGTGTGAGCGAGAAATTTAATTTCAGGACACAGAATTTAAAAAGTTTAAAGTCTAAGGTAACTGGATCTACAACAAAAAGCTACTATCTGATACCATATCTATAGTGATTTGTAAAAATCTGGAATGTTCATATAATTTAGCCTAGAACACAGAGTGTACCTTCTCTTAGGGTGGCATGCAACTAGATTTAGGATTATTCATAGCATGCATAAGGCAGAATGGGCATCAACATAACATATGCAACATTCACAAATATGTACAAGGCATTAATGTGGCATAGAGATAGTGTGACTGAAGCTCATAAATGTCTGTAAGGCATTAATGTGGCATACAGATAGTATGATTTGAACTCCTAAATATATGTAAGGCATTAATGTGCATACAGATGGTGTGACTGGAACTCATAAATACCTATAAGGCATTAATGTAGCATACAGATGGTGTGACTGGAACTAATCAATATGCATGAGGCATTAATGTGGCATATGGATAGTATGTCTGGTACTCATAAATATGCATAAGGCATTAATGTAGCATATAGATTATGCTAATGCTGCTCTTAATACGTGTAAGGCATTAATGAGGACAATAGATAATGCAACTGAGCCTCATAAATATGTATATGGTATTAATATGGCATACTAATAATGAGATGGGTACTAATGAATATGTACGTTACAGATAAATGACATTTTATGCCTCTGATGACAACTAGAAAGAGAAAGAACCACTGTGTCCAATTATAAAGTAGAAAACAGGCAAAAAGTTAGGTAGGCCTATTTATCACTGGGAAAACGGGTCTATATTAGATGAACGAAAGTTCATCTTAGTGAACGCTCACATGAGTGAATATTGCAGAACTCGAAACCGCAATTGCGAGATCGTGGTACAGTGAAGATGGGAATATTTTCCCTTTCCTCACTGTAGTGCAATCTCGGAGTTGGAATATATACTTAGGGGGGGGGGTGTGAGGGGCGCAGCCCCCCACAATTGCAGTTTCGAGTACCTGGATATTCGCTCATGTAAGCATTCGCTAAGATGAACTTTCGTTCATCTAATATAGACCCCTGGAAAACTAGGATAGAGGATGCTAAAAATAATTCCCGGAAAAAGTTTCCGTAAAAAAAAAAAAATTGATAAAACATCTGATAATTTCAGTAAACAACTGAACATTAGTATAAAAGCTTCCTTCTCTAGTGTACTATGCTGTTGGACACACGCTTACTTCATAATATGTTTAAGGGTGCATTCTGCATGCATAGATACAGAGGTAGTATCAAATGACATAAAATAATCAGTTTGCTTTCAAGCAGTATGAAGAAAAACCCATTCATGGATATATTAGATAAAAAAGCTAATCAGATTATAGTTTTTACTCTCTAAAAATAATTTTATAAGGAGGTAGAATTAAGCATTATATCCTGACTGAAGTAAAAGGAAGTGATCAGAGATGGAGTCCTGTAACAGGCTGGTGGTACTCTTGTAAGATACAAAGAATGGAAATGTGACTTGTGCCCAAACAATAATGGCCGGCCTCTCCAAACATGAAATACTGATAACACTGAGCACAAAACATAATAAACAGTGATGCTCTCTCCCCTCATCTTAGGCTGGGTCAGCAACCATCAGACATTCATTCATTCTAAACTTCCCTAACCTAGCCCCTTAAACACCTGGCCCAATAGCAGCTGGGTCATACTCACATCTTTATCCTGCTATCCCACAAAGCTGGGAAATCTGACCCTTTTTGGTGACCCTGTGAAGTGGGGGAATTAAAATCCTTCTTAAATTCTCCCATGACTTGTTTTAAAGTTTCTGATCACCTTCTTAGTGTATTAAGTCTGACACTGTACTAATCCCTGCCTTCTGCCAATTAACTGTTAATACGTCCATCATTCCTACACCAATGTGAATGGTTCAGACTGACAACTTATTTCCATTTCTCTTTTTATTTTTTTCCCAACAACAGATCTCCCTGTGAGGTATACCAAAGTACACACACACACACACACACACACACACACACACACACACACACACACACACACACACACACACACACACACACACACACACACACACAACTGTAGATGTGTATGAGTGTGTGTAATGCATAAAACAAGTAATCTTTGTGGTATCCCCTAAGTCTCAAACAACCCACTATACACGTATAGTGGGTCCAAAACAAAACAGTGTAAACAACTTCTCTGTGTGGATGTTTTTCAATTTTTGTATGTTTAGTTAATAACTATATATTAAAAAGAAAAAAAATCAGAAAATGATAGTAGAAGTAGCAAACTAAAAAACGGCCTAAATCAAAAAAAATCTTATTTTGAAATATTATTAATATCATAAATAATTATTAACTCTAGCAGGTATTCAAAAGTAATATAGGCAGGGTAGGCAGTCTGTTTCCAGTCAAAAATCCTTTATTAAGCACATGGCTATGTAGTTAAAAAGATATAAAACACAAATAAAAATTACGAATGATCTCCAATCCAATAAAGGCAACAGAAATACAATCAGCTAAAATCAACTTTAAAAAAAATGATGTTATGGGGAAGGGGCATTACTGCTTGCATTACAATTCTTTGAAGTTGCCACAAAAATTATTACACTTTCTAAATGTTTTTAGGGTACAAGTACATGATCATCTACTTCAAACGAAAAATGATGTTGGGAGGAATCACTATTGTTTGCAGAGAGCTGCTGTTCTTAGAGTTGCCACTAAAATGACTAGTCTTGTTAAAATTTTTTAGGCTTTGTTGTCTGAAATCTAGCAGAATACATGTTTATGAACTGCTGCTTTAGGCATATGCAAGTCACCTCATCTGGACTTATTCATCTACAAAAACTCATTTGACGATTGTGCAATAACACACAACAGTTTGCAATAAAAACCTACTAAATGACTACTCTAAACATTTTAGACCAATAGTTACACTATTAAAAAGTGATAACCTTGCAATTATCAATTATTAACTCATTTCATACTGAATGGAGCATAATTAAGGCATTTACTTCATGGCATTTTCTAAGCCAAGAAACAACTTGCTTCCTGGGAGCTTTTCTACAAAATTCTCTATTGAAAACATTCTTCATTAGATTTATAATATCTGATAAATGGTGTGAGTTACAAAAAATTAAAATATGATGACTATTTGGCATACAACAGGTTACACACTGGTGTTATTATTAAATGCTTGTCTGTATATGATGATTTTTTCCCCTCTCCAAAGAAAAAAAATGGTAGTGTTATTGTCAAACTAAGGCTTATACCTCTTTAAGTGTACAAGATAAATTCAAGATACCAATGTGGGAAATGTTCACCGTTTCAAAAACTTTCCAATAATGTATAGTAGAGGGATAGCATGCTGCTATTTTGTGATATTAACAAATCTGTGCAGATTATGCATATAGTAATTTCACAATATTTCAAAATAATATTAATCTACAAAACAATTTATGTTAGATGGCATTTATCTGTGGCAGCATTGTGTGTGTTAATGTTTTATTAATATGACACTTTGTTCACCTTTATGTCATACAGCTATTATGAAATTAATACAGTTATGAAAATATATGTTAATAGTCCAAACTTCTTGCACAAATGAGCATTTATATCTCAGAATGTCTTTACTTTATCCACCTTGTTTTAATGTCATTTTCTACTAACATCCACTGCTTGAATACAACATCCCCAAAAAGACAATATCACATTCTATCCTTGCATTAATAACATAAGTATGGAAAAATGCTATATTTTTCACAACTTTTTTGCAAACACTCCTTAGTAACTCCAGCTGCGTACATCCTATGCTAACCATTTAACTGGCATGCTTAGTAAATCATGTCAGCTTTTACATGTCACTTTGCTGCCTCAGTTTTATGTATGTACCTTTACCAGAACTACAACTATTATACTTTGAAGGCTGCGATCAGTATACTCATTTCAGGAGTAAGTAGAAGTTTCCTGTGAGGATGAATACGATTCATAGGACGTCTTCTGTCCTGACTGTTATACTCATGTAGGAAACAAGCAACTATTTTACATAACATGCACTGCAAAGCATACAATTATCACATATACTACTAATTTAAAATTTCAAACTGCAAAAAAAAAAACAGTGATGACCATTTTTATTAGATCAATGATATACTTTTGGGCATGCATGCGACAGGTATTACTGTTTGACCACTGACCTTCTGTTGTGTGCCTTGCAACATCCCTGACAGGCAGTAATACCTGAACAATGCACACACCTTCAGATTTTACTGTATATATATATATATATATATATATATATATATAAATATATATATATATGTATATATATATACATATATATATATATATATATATATATATATATATATATATATATATATATATAGACACACACACACACACACACACACACACACACACACACACACACACACACACACAGAAGCAGTGGTATCTTATCTACTATTCTCGGATAAAATGATTCTAATTACAAAATCTAATTTAAAATACTGAGGTTTATGATTCACCTTGATAAAATGTAATATTCTTGGGCATTTTGATCTTTTAAGGAGCAAGAAAAAAAACAACTATGCAAGGCATCAAATGTGAGTTTCAAAGTCAATTCAATGATAAAGGTAACAGCATAAGATTTTATAAATCATTATCTAAACCAGGAAAAGAATGAAGAATGCACTGCAGCAGAATTATTTTCAGAGAGGTTTTTGTTGCCAGCTGTACTTCTAGTGCATATTATACCTAAGACATCTAACCAGATATGTCTAAGTTACTTACGTCAGTAACCATGACCTTTGGAAAAGTATCCCAAATGACATGCCAATCATTCCAGGAAATTTAATTAAAGGGAGAGTGGCAGAGCAGAACCATATTCTAATTAAAAATGTTACTACATAATGTTCATTATCATTCAAAATATGTAGTCTTTATTGACAATTAAAAAACACATATTATTGCATTCATGTATTTCCAACTACAGTGTACATATTATAACAGCTCATGCGTTTTGTTTTCACTGCATGAATCCCCTGACAATAGTGTCATGATTTTTCGGTATTCTTCTTTTAAAACAGTTACATATTAATCATGTCCCATTTAATTTCAATTCTTTGTAAGAAATGTGAACTCATATCAGTTAACAAACTATCACTGTGGTATGTCTGGTACTTTATTATTTGAGCATAAGTTACATATTACATGTTCATACATGATATCCGACAACTGTTTATTGTATGTAACACAAATGAAGTATGGACTTTCTTTCATCTCAGAAAATTGTGCAATTCCTAAGCATCAGGGTCTACTAAAAGCTCAAGTATTATGTCTTAGAATATCAAAATAAGTTAAAAGTCTCAGCGATGAAAGTTGGGTTGTCATAATACATTGCTTTCATCCATAAGGCTCTGATTACTTTCCTACCATTACAATTTTGATGCATGTTTCAACTCAACCCATTGTCAGGTAAAGTAGCTACTGTTTCAGCAGTTTATGGTTATTTAACTTGATAAAACAATTATCAAATATATTGATAATATACATCATAATATATATTATGTTGGAGTCAGATTTGTGCAGGTCATTACATTTCTTCATGGAGAAAGATTCTTCAGTATTAAATTATATCAATGTATACCTCAGCTGCTTATGTTGAATATCTTTAAATCTGTCACATTAATTCATACATTTCTGAGAATACTTAAATGTCATCATATACATATATATATATATATATATATATATATATATATATATATATATATATATACAATGATAATGTTCACTCTTTTTTCCCCCTTTCTCAGGTACACTTATACAGTGATAATGTTCACTCTTATTAGTTTTTCCCCAATCCAGTTACACTTACATAGTGATAATGTTCACTCATTAGTTTTCCCCATCTCAGGTACACTTATATAGTGATAATGTTCACTCATTAGTTTTCCCCATCTCAGGTACACTTATACGGTGACAATGTTCACTCTTATTAGTTTTTCCCCATCTCATGTACACCTATACAGTGATAATGTTTACTCTTATTAGCTCTCCCCCCATCTCAGCTACACTTATACAGTGATAATCTACACTCTTGTTAGTTTCCCCCCATCTCAGGTACACTTAAACTGTAATAATGTTCACTATTAGTAGCTTCCCCCCATCTCAGGTACACTTATACAGTGATAATGCTCACCCTTTTTAGTTTTCCCCCATCTCAGGTACACGTATATAGTGATAATGTTCAATCTTATTAGTTTTGCCCCATCTGCGATACACATATACAGTGATAATGTTCACTCTAATTAGTTTTTCCACATCACAGGTACACTTATCCAGTGATAATGTTCACTCTTATTAGTATTTCCACATCTCAGGAACACTTATAGAGTGATAATGTTCATGCTTATTAGTGTTTCCCATCTCTGGTACACGTACACAGTGATAATATTCACTCTTATTAGTTTTCCCCCATCTCAGGTACAATTATACAGTGATAATGTTCAGTCTAATTAGTTTCCGCCCATCTCAGGTACACTTATATAGAGATAATGTTCACTCTGATTAGTTTTCCCCTATCTTAGGTACATTATACAGTGATAATATTCACTCTAATTAGTTTTCCCATCTCAGGTACACTTATACAGTGATAATATTCACTCTAATTAGTTTTCCCCATCTCAGGTACACTTATAAAGTGATAATGTTCACTCTTATTAACTTTTACCTCATCTCAGGTACACTTATACAATGATAATTTCACTCTAATTAGATTTCCACATCTCAGGTACACTTATACATTGACACTGTTCACTGTTATTAGTTTTCCCCCTATTGCAGGTATACTTATTCAGTGATAATGTTCACTCTTATTAGTTCTCCTTCCATCTCAGGTACACTTATACAGTGATAATGTTCACTCTTATTAGCTTTCGCCATCTCAGGTACACTTATACAGTGATATTATTAACTCTAATTTGTTCCCCTCATCTCAGGTACACTTATACAGTGATAATGTTCACTCTAATTAGTTTCTCCCCATCTGGGGTACACTTATATAGTGATAATGTTCACTCTTATTAGTTTTCCCCCATCTCAGGTATACTTATACAGTAAAGTAAAATAAGCAATGAGGCAAACAGGTATTCATTTCACATCAACCAGGTCAATTCTTCCGCAGAAATAGCTTAATTATTCATAAAATAATGAAACGTATCATAAAATAAAACGTTTTAATAGACTTGATGAGCGCTTTTGCTAAAATAGCTTCTTCAGATCAACACAAGTCAAATTCATCTAAAGTTCATTTAAATAGCATATTCAAATCACAGGAGTCCAATCAGCTGTCACTATCAATTAATGAATTAAAACATTTTAAAGGCATCTCATTGTATATTTCTCTATATATATTAAAAGTATATAGTAGAAATATTCTACCCATACTACTAACAAAATAATCAAATATAAACTATAAACATATAAAGAATGTATATATATATATATATATATATATATATATATATATATATATGTGTGTGTGTGTATACAAAATATATAATATAAACACATAAACAAATGAAAAATATATATAAAAATATATGTACAACAAAAAATATCTAAAGCACATATTTAAAAACATATCTAAAGTGCATATTTAATTAATTCAACCTAAAAATATATCCTAGATAATAAATACATATACATTATTGAGTTATTTCATTTTCCTATGCTTTTTAAGTAGTGGCTTAATAGAAGCTCTCTCATTTAGACCCTTACCTCTGTCTGCTCTAAGCATAATGATCCAAATATTCTCTCTATATTCAGTATGGTTGCGAATATCACCTTCACGGATACTAGGGGAAATAATTTCCAGAACTCTAAACTTAAACCAATGTGTATCATTAGTATTAATCACATGCTTGGCCAATGCATTATGTTCTGATTTTTTATGAATATGATACACATGTTCTCGTATTCTATCTTTCAGTGTCCTGTTGGTTTTCCCAACATAAAATGAATGACATATTTGACATTCAGCTAAATATACAAGATTTGTTGTTTTACAATTAGCCTTATATGATAAAATAAATTCTTGCTCAAATTCTGGGTGAACAAATTTATTAGATGTATCAATATATGTGCAGAAATTGCATGACCCACAAGGTACTGTATTCCCTGTTTCCAGATGTTCCTTCTTAGGATAGCATAGTAATCTTTTAAGATTTTTCTTATTTTTATATAAAAACTTCGGTTGTTCACCTACAATTTTCTTAATATTCTCATCCACTTGTAGAATGGACCAGTTCTTACTGAGTATCTCTCTAATTCCTTGATTATCAGATGTAAAAAAGCGCTAATCAAGTCTATTAAAACGTTTTATTTTATGATAGGTTTCATTATTTTATGAATAATTAAGCTATTTCTGCAGAAGAATTGACCTGGTTGATGTGAAATGAATACCTGCTTTGCCTCGTTGCTTATTTTACTTTACTGAGTTTTTAATTGATATTTTAGCAACGGAGCATTTATCTGACTGGCTGGCAGAAAAGTTCTTCATCGTACACTTATACAGTGATAATGTTCACTCTTATTATTTTTCCCCCATCTCAGGTACTCTTATCGAGTGATAATGTTCGCTCTTATTAGTTTTCCCCATCTCAGGTTCATAGCTTCATAGGTAGGTACTAGGCTATTGGTCCTAGGGCCTATATAAGCCTAGAAAAAAGGTACCCTGGCTTTGCCACCCAAGAAAATTATTCTCCTGTGCCAATGTTGAGCAAAGCCACAGAAGTGATCCCTGGGCTGAATTTCCTATCTCCCATCCAATCATCAAGATTTTTCTTGAAGAGTGCTAATGAGGAGCTTTGTTCGATATAGATAGGTTGCTTGTTCCAGAGTATGGGAATTCTCTTGGACAGGAATCTATCCCTCCAGCGTGTTCTGTTTATTGTGGTGAAAAGGTTTAGGTCCCTAGAGTGTGTATCTTGGAGGGATTGGGATTTCTTTAAGTGGAGCATGTCCAAAAGCTCTGGGTTTGACATAGCTTTGTGTGTTAGGCAGAGATCGCCTCTGAGTAGTCAATATGTGATGGAGTAAAGCTGCAGTTTTTTGAGACGGTCTGCATAGGGCATCTGTTTGAGGCCAGTACTCCTCTTTGTGAGGTATTTCTGTGGCCTTTCCAGTTGTTGTAGCTGTCCTCTGAGGTACATACCAAAAGGGGTGCTGTACTCTATAATGGGTCTAATGAGTGACAAGTAGAGGGGAACAATGACCTCTTTTTTCCTGGATGAGAAACCTTTTGTGATGAGGTGTGCTACATAGAAGGATTTCCTGACTACTGTGGTGATGTGATTATCAAAGGAGAGACTACTGTCCACCTGTGTCCCAAGGTCTCTTATCACACTTTCAGTGTTAAGTAGACTAATGCCTATGTGGTAGTTCATGGGTACAGAGTTTTTACCAAAAGGGATGACAATGCACTTTTTGGCATTGAGCTTGAGACCATGGCTTTGACACCAGGCATCTGTCTCAGCGAGGCCCTTTTGTAGGATGTCCACATCTTTTGGAGTTTTGATTATGGCTCCTAGTTTGCAGTCATCTGTGAACTTTGTTAGCCAAAGACCTTCTGTGTTAGCCTCTACTTCAGAGAAGCAGATACCAAACAGGAGAGGACCCAGGACTCAACCCTGTGGTACTCCACTTGTCACTGGTCTGAAGTTGGATTTGGAGTCTGCTACTTTCCCAGTGTGGGTTCTGTCAGTGAGCCATCTTATGACATAGGGATTTTTACCTAGTTTAGTGAGTTTATCTATAATTCCAGAGTGGGGAATGGTGTCAAAAGCCTTGGTGAGATCTAGATAGACTGTGTGAACCACCTTACCCTCATCTACGGCTTTGGTGACTGCTTCAAAGACGTCTATCAGGTTTAGGAGACATGATCTGCCTTTTACAAACCTGAACTGGGTGGGGTCCTGAGTTTGGAGATTACCAGTGTCATTGTTTATAAGTTCCATGATGATACGTTCCACAGCCTTGCAGACCAGGCTAGTCAGGCTAATGGGGCGGTAGTTTCTGGGGTCCGTGGTGGCTCTTCCTTTGTGGAGTGGGATAACCATCACTGTGCGGCATTCAGTGAGCACATAGCCTGAGGTGAGGCTATGACTGAACATGGTACTTAGGTGGGGTGCCAGTTCATTCGGTAGTTCATGTAGAACGCAGCCTGGGATGTTGTCAGTTCCCATGGATGCTGTGTTCTTGGCTTTGAAGAGTGTGTTTTTACCTGTGCAGCCATGATTACAGGTACTTTGCATTCTTCCGGTATAGAGATGGGCCCTTTAGGGGATGAGATGGGGGTAAAGTTAGCAGTGAACCTATCTGCCAGGATGTTGGCAATATCAGTTGGTTCTGTATATTTAGTGCCATTGTGCTGTAACTCAGAGCAGATCTGAGTGTTGCCATTGAGATTTTTGACATAGCTATAGAATGCTTTGTGGTTGTCTTTAGAGTCAGTGGTGATTTTGTTTACGTAACTAGCTTTGGAGGATTTTATGAGGGATCTCAGCTTCTTACTGAGGATGACCAGGGAGTTCCTCCAATCATGGGATTTTACTCTTTTTTGCAACAGTTTCTTTCTTCTGTTGTAGAGTTTGTTTATGGCAGGGGACCTCCAGATTGGTTTCCTTTTTTGGAGGATAGCATATTGGTTCTGTTAGGGATTGCACAATTCATGCACCCTTGTAAATGCTTATAAAGTGCATTTGTGTAGGATTCAACAGTCATACCTCTATTGTCCGTCAGCATGGGTGTTGTGAAGTTTGCCACTTCTGTCTTTTGAAGCGTGAAGTTGGCTTTGGAGAAATTTTTTACAGTGGTTTCTCTAATGGGGGGATCTCTAGGGTGATTAGCTTGTGGTCGGATCTGACCAACGATGAATTGACCTCTGATGTGGAGCACTGGTTGCCCATGTTGACCGGGTCTAGGATATTGCTGCCCCTGGTGGGGGTGTGGATAAGTTGATCCAAGGCATTGGAATTTATGAATTCCAGAAAATGTTGAGCACAAGAGTTGGTACATGAGTAGTTTTCCCAGTTAATGGTGGGGTAGTTGAAATTGCCCATTATTAGGGTGTTAGGTTGTACCCTAATATTTTCCAGTGTATCAAGAAATGAGGAGTGGGAATCCTGGGGCATGGTGGGGTATCTGTAGCAAACTACAATTTGGATTACGGACTTGCCCAGAGTTAGTTGCACTTGGATAATCTCGGATAAATTATGTTGAGCAACTAGCCTGGAGGTGTGGATATCCTTAATTCCTTAATGAATATGGACACGCCTCCACCTTTAGTGTTTCGGTCCAGGTTAGGTGGCCGAAATGTGTGGTATGAATTACAGCCTGGTAATGCAGGGGTACTCTCTGTAGCCTTGAACCAGGTCTCTGTCACTGCACAGATGTTGATGTCCTCCATTTTAAGGAGTGCCTCAATTAAATGCATTTTGAGGTTTAGACTTCTAGCATTGAGTAACAATACCCACAGATTCTGCTTGCTTGTACCTGTTATGGTGGTGAATTTGTCATTTGAACCTTGCCTAAAGAAGGCACTATAGGGGTGGCTAGAGCCTTAGCCAGTATCCAGAATCCCAGGGGCAACAGGTGCAGGCCATCTCTAGCAAAGTATCGTGGTTTGTCGATTATGTCATCCCAGGCAGACAGATACTGGATCCCCTTAGAATGACACCAGAAGCTTAGCCAATTGTTGAAGTCAATCATTTTGTCCTTGTACTGTGGTATCATTCTGGGTGATGGCAGGATGCTACTCAGGGCTAGCGTCATACCTGCCTGGGCTACAAGATCAGACAGCTCCTCCATGTCCCTTTTCATGTAGTCCAGGGAGGTACATCTCAGGTCATTCACATCAACATGGACAATGACAGAGTCATATTTGTACTTGTTGTGGAGTGACCTGAATGCATTCATTATGTGGCGGATCCTGGCACCTGACAGGCAGCTGACAGTAACTTTCTCCTTGTTTAGCCTGGTGAGTGGACCATCAGTGTGCCTGACTATAGAGTCACCCATGACTAGAGTGTTGGGTATGTTGCTATGCCTTATGGGCTGTGGTTGAGTGGCACACTGAGTTTGTGGGCTATTTGTCATTTGGGTTGTGTTGGGGGGGGTGGAGTTTGCTTGTGTTTCTCCTTTGGAGGTCCCTGTTGCTTGGGCAGGATTTTACTGAGAGCCTCTGCAAATGTAGATGTGTGTTTTGCATTTCTATGTGTGTGTTTTGGTGGTGTAGGTTTTGAGGGGCTATGTGATGAGTGTGGTGTGGTGCAAGTGTTTACCTTCTCCTCTTGACTGTCTAGTCCATTCTTGGGTGAAATGAGCTTTGTTTCCAGTTTGGCTATATAAGTGCATCTCTCACAGGTTGTAATGTTGGGTGGTAGGAGGAGAGGGCTGTCTGTGTACATGAGGCAATTGCTGCATTGCCCCAAGATGCCCAGATTCATCAGGAAGACAGGATAAAACACCGGGAGCTGACCATTAGACATGCCTGGATAGGTGCTTATTTGTTAAGTACTAAAAACTGTTTTCCTCTAGACAAGTGAGGAAAGTTGAGTGCTGTAGTAATTTGTAGCTTATTTAGTGCTTACAACGAGTTCTGAATAAGTGCTGAGCTCAAAGAAACAGACGAGTGGTGAAACTAAAAAACTGGCTAGTTCTAACAAACAAAATTAAGCTAGAAGGCTTCCTTCCAACACAGAAAGGCTTGGGGGCTCAGAAGCCCACAAACAGTCTTGGACACAGCAAATCTGTATCCAGACTAGACTACCCACAGGAAAGGCAGGAAACAAGATTAGAATTTTTTTTTTTTTTTTTTATAAGTGGAAAGAGAGAAAGGAGGAGCAGAAACTAAGTGGATTGGCCTTCTTAAATGCTCTCTCTCTATTAGGTAGAATAAGGTAATAACACTATACTGGGAGGAGTGTCCCACATCAAATTTACAGTAGGAGCAGGCAACTGCAAACCCACCAACTATAAGAACAGCATTGGTAGGAAACAAACCGCAGAAATGTTTCTCACAGCAGAAAAGCAGCAGTGAGCCTTTAAATGAAAGTTTTAAACAGATAAAAGAGCCTCTAGAGAAAGCTTTTAACTGCAAACAAGTTATCAGAATCAAACATTCCAAACAGATACTTAATAAAAGTGGACAATTTCCAGTTAATACTTCAAGCACAGTGAAACTAGCTAGAAAAGTATGCAGTAGACAAAGTGCTATAAATAACTAGAAAAAAATAAGCAAAAAAACAGGATACTTAATGTTATATATTATAGATCCATGTTTGCTCAGTGTTCTTCCTTCGATTCACTCAGTGTGAACAGCATGATTAGCTCAGGTACACTTATATAGTGATAATGTTCACTGTTATTATTTTTCCTCATCTCAGATTCATTTATACAGTGATAATGTTCACTCTTATTACTTCCCAACATCTCAGGTACACTTATACAGTGATAACGTTCATTCTTATTTGTTTTCTCACATCTCAGGTGCACTTATATAGTGATAATGTTCACTGTTATTAGTATTCCCTATCTCAGGCACACCTATCGAGTGATAATGTTCACTCTAATTACTTTTCCACATCTCAGGAAAAAGTATAAAGTGATAATGTTCAAAATTCAGGTGCACTTATACTGTGATAATGTTCACTATTATTAGCTTCACCCCATCTCAGGTACAATTATACAGTGATAATGTTTATTCTAGTTATTTTCCCCACATCTCATGTATACTTAGACAGTGATAATGTTCACTCATTAGTTTTCCCCATCTCAGGTACTCCTATACAGTGATAATATTCACTCATTAGTTTTCCCCATCTCAGGCACACCTATCGAGTGATAATGTTCACTCTAATTAGTTTTCCACATCTCAGGTAAATGTATAGTGATAATGTTCACTACTATTAGAGTCCCCCCATTTCAGGTGCAATTATACTGTGATAATGTTCACTATAATTAGCTTCACCCCATCTCAGGTGCACTTATACAGTGATAATGTTCACTCGTATTAGTTTTCCCCATCTCAGGTACTCCTACACAGTGATAATATTCACTCATTAGTTTTCCCCATCTCAGGCACACCTATCGAGTGATAATGTTCACTCTAATTAGTTTTCCACATCTCAGGTAAATGTATAGTGATGATGTTCACTACTATTAGAGTCCCCCCATTTCAGGTGCAATTATACTGTGATAATGTTCACTATAATTAGCTTCACCCCATCTCAGGTGCACTTATACAGTGATAATGTTCACTCTAATTAGTTTTCCCCCATCTCAGGTACACTTATACAGTGATAATGTTCACTCTTATTAGTTACCCCCCATCACAGGTACACTTATAGTTTGATAATGTTCACCATTATTAGTTCCCCCCATTGTCAGGTACACTTATACTGTGATAATGTTCACTATTATTAGCTCCACCCATCTCAGGTACACTTATACAGTTATACTATTCACTCTTATTAGTTTTCCCCCCATCTCAGGTACATTTATACAGTGATAATGTTCACTCTTGTTAGTTTTCCCCATCTCAGGTACACTTATACAGTTGTAATGTTTACTCTAATTGGTTTCCCCCATCTCAGGTACACTTATACAGTGAAAATGTTCACTCTTATTAGCTTCCCCACATCTCAGGTACACTTATACAGTGATAATGTTCACTCTAATTAGATTTCCCCATCCTATGTACACTTATACAGTGATAATGTTCACTCAGTTTTCCCTATCTCAGGTACACTTATACAGTGATAATGTTCAATCTTGTCAGTTTCCCCCATTTCAGGTACACTTATATAGTGATAATGTTCACTCTTATTAATTTTTCCCAATCCAGGTTCACTTATACAGTGATAATGTTCACTATTATTAGCCCCCCCCCACCTCAGGTACACTTATACAGTTATAATGTTCACCCTTATTAGTTTCTCCCATTGTCAGGTACACGTATAATAATGTTCACTATTATTAGCTTCCCCCATCTCAGATACAATTATACAGTTATAATGTTCACTATTATTAGCCCCCTAATCTCAGGTACACTTATACAGTGATAATATTCACTCTAATTAGTTTTCCCCCATCACAGGTGCATGTATAGTGGGATAATGTTCACCCTTATTAGTTTCCCCCCATGTCAGGTGCACTTATACTGTGATAACTTTTACTATTATTCACTCCCCCATCACAGGTACACTTATGCAGTTATAATGTTCACTCTTATTAATTTCCCCCCATCTCAGGTACACTCATATAGTGATAATGTTCACTCTTGTTAGTTTCCCCTCATCTCAGGTTCATTTATTCAGTGACAATGTTCACTTTTGTTAGTTTTCCCCATCTCAGGTACACTTATACAGTTGTAATGTTCACTCTAATTAGTTTTCCCCCATCTCAGGAACACTTATACTGTGATAATGTCAACTCTTATTAGTTATCCCCCATCACAGGTACACTTATATAGTGATAATGTTCACTCTTATTAATTTTTCCCCAATCCAGGTACACTTATACAATGATAATGTTCACTATTATTAGACTCCCCCATCTCAGATACACTTAAACACTGAGAATGTTCACTCTTATTAGTTTCCCCATCTCAGGTAACCTTATACCATGATAATGTTCACTCCAATTAGTTTTCCCCCATCTCAGGTATACTTAAGCAGTGATAATGTTCACTCTTATTAGTTATCCCCCATCACAGGTACACTTATATTGTGATAATGATCACCCTTATTAGTTTACCCCCATGTCAGGTACACTTATACTATGATAATGTTTAATATTAATAGCTCCACCCATCTTAGGTACACTTATACAGTTATAATGTTCACTCTTATTAGTTCTCCCCCATCTCAGGTACAATTATACAATGATAATGTTCACTCTTGTTAGTTCCCCCTCATCTCAGGTTCACTTATTCAGTGATAATGTTCACTCCTGTTAGTTTTCCTCATCTCCTGTACACTTATAGAGTTCACTCTAATAGGTTTCCTCATCTCATGTACACTTATACATTGATAATGTTCACTCTTATTAGCCAACCCCCATCTCAGCTACACTTATACAGTCATAATGTCACTCTTTTTAGTTCCCCCATCTCAGGTACACTTATACAGTTATAATGTTCACCCTTATTAGTTTCCCCCCATTGTCAGGTACACTTGTACTGTGATAATGTTCACTATTATTAGCTTCCCCCATCTCAGGTACACTTACACAGTTATAATGTTCACTATTATTAGCCTGCCCCATCTCAGGTACACTTATACAGTGATAATGTTCACTCTTATTTAGTTTCCCCATTTCAAGTACACTTATACAGTGATAATGTTCACTCTAATTAGTTTTTCCCCATCTCAAGTATACTTATACAGCTATAATGTTCACTCTTATTAGTTTTCCCCCCATCTCAGGTACACTTATACAGTGATAATGTTCACTCTTGTTAGTTTCTCCTCTTCTCAGGTTCACTTATTCAGTGTTAATGTTCACTCTTATTTGTTAACTCTTATCACAGGTACACTTATAGTGTGATAATGTTCACCCTTATTAGTTTTCCTCCATGTCTGGTACACTTATACTGTGATAATGTTTACTATTAATAGTTACCCCCATCTCAGGTACACTTATACAGTTATAATGTTCACTCTTATTAGTTTTCCCCCCATCTCAGGTGCACTTATACAGTGATAATGTTCACTCTTGTTAGTTTCCCAACATCTCAGGTTCACTTATACAGTTGTAATGTTCACTCTAATTTGTTTCCCCCCATCTCATGTACACTTATACAGTGATAATGTTCACTCTTAATAGTCCCCCCCATCTCAGCTACACTTATACAGTCATAACATTTACTCTTTTTAGTTTTCCCCTCATCTCAGGTACACTTATACAGTTATAATGTTCACCCTTATTAGTTTCCCCTATTGTCAGGTACACTTATACTATGATAATGTTCACTATTATTAGCTCCCCCATTTCAAGTACGCTTTTAAATTTATAAAGTTTACTATTATAGCCCCCTCATCTCAGGTACACTTATACAGTGATAATGTTCACTCTAATTAGGTTTCCCCAGCTCAGGTACGCTTATACAGTTATAATGTTCACTCATTAGTTTTCCCTCCATCTCAGGTACACTTATACAGTGATAATGTTCACTCTTGTTAGATTACCCTCATCTCAGGTTCACTTATTTAGTGATAATGTTCATTCTTGTTAGTTTTTTCCATCTCAGGTACACTTATACAGTTTAATGTTCACTCTAATTAGTTTTCCCCCATCTCAGGTACACTTATATAGTGATAATGTTCACTCTTATTAGTTATCTCCCATCGCAGGTGCACTTATATAGTGATAATGTTCACTCTTTTTAGTTTTCTCCTATGTCAGGTATACTTATACTGTGATAACTTTTACTATTATTCACTCCCCCATCTCAGGTACACCTATATAGTGATAATGTTCACTCTTGTTAGTTTTCTCCATCTCAAGGACACTTATACAGTTGTAATGTTCACTCTAATTAGTTTCCCCCATCTCAGGAACACTTATACAGTGATAATGTTCACTCTTATTAGTTATCCCCATCACAGGTACACTTATATAGTGATAATGTTCACTCTTATTACTTTTTCCCCAATTCAGGTACACTTATACAATGATAATGTTCACTATTATTAGAATCCCCCATCTCAGGTACACTTATACAGTGATAATGTTCACTCTTATTAGTTTCCCCATCTCAGGTAACCTTATACAATGACAATGTTCACTCTAATTAGTTTTCACCCATCTCAGGTACACTTAAACAGTGATAATGTTCACTCTTATTAGTTATCCCCATCACAGGTACACTTATAGTGTGATAATGATCACCCTTATTAGTTTTCCCATTTCAGATGCACTTATACAGTGATAATGTTCACTCTAATTAGTTTTTCCACATCTCAGGTATACTTATACAGTTATAATGTTCACTCTTATTATTTCACCCCCATCTCAAGTACACTTACACTGGGATAATGTTCACTCTTGTTAGTTTCTCCTCATCTCAGGTTCTCTTATTCCATGATAATGTTCACACATATTCGTTAACCCTTATCACAGGTACACTTATAGTGTGATAATGTTCACCCGTATTAGTTTTCCTCCATGTCAGGTACACTTATACTGTGATAATGTTTACTATTAATAGTTCCCCCCATCTCAGGTACACTTATACAGTTATAATGTTCACTCTTATTAGTTTTGCCCCCATCTCAGGTGCACGTGTACAGTGATAATGTTCACTCTTGTTAGTTTCCCCTCATCTCAGATTCACTTATACAGTTGTAATGTTCACTCTAATTTGTTTCCCCCATCTCACGTACACTTATACAGTGATAATAGTCCCTGTTAATAGTCCCCCTGTCTCAGATACACTTATACAGTCATAATGTTCACTCTTTTTAGTTTTCCCCTCATCTCAGATACACTTATACAGTTATAATGTTCACCATTATTAGTTTCCCCTATTGTCAGGTACACCTATACTGTGATAATGTTCACCATTATTATTAGCTCCCCCCATCTCATGTACACTTTTAAAGTTATAAAGTTCACTATTATTAGCCCCCCCATCTCAGGTACACTTATACAGTGATAATGTTCACTCTTATCAGTTTCCCCATCTCAGGAACACTTATACAGTGATAATGTTCACTGTATAAGTGCACCTGAGATGGAGGGAAACTAATTAGAGTGAACAGTATAACTGTATAGGAGTTCCTGAGATGGGGGGGGGTCTAATAATAGTGAACATTATCACTGTATAATTGTACCTGGATTGGGGAAACATTAGTAAGAGTGAACATTATGTTCACTCTTATTAGTTATCCCCCTACACAGGTACACCTATAGTGTGATAATGTTCACCCTTATTAGTTTTCCCACATGTCAGGTACACTTATACTGTGATAATGTTTACTATTAATAGTTCCCCCCATCTCAGGAACATTTATACCATGATAATGGTCACTCTTGTTATTTTCCCCTCATCTCAGGTTTACTTATTCAGTAATAATGTTCACTCTTATTAGTCCTCCCCATCTCAGCTACACTTATACAATGATAATGTTCACTCTTTTTAGTTTTCCCCCCATCTCAGGTACACATAAAGTGATAATGTTCACTCTTATTAATTTTTCCCCAATCCAGGTACACTTATACAGTGATAATGTTCACTCTTATTAGATTCCCCACATTTCAGGTACACTTATACAGTAGTAATATTCACTCTTATCAGATTACCTTCCCCATCTCAGGTACACTTATACAGTGATAATGTTCACTCTTATTAGTTTTTCCACATCTCAGGTACACTTATACAGTGATAATATTCACTCACATTGTTTCTCCCACATCAGGTACAATTATACATTGATAATATTCACTCATTAATTTTTCCCCATCTCAGGTATACTTATATAGTGATAATGTTCACTCTTATTAGTTTCCCCCCATCTCGGGTAGACCTATAAAGTTATAATATTCACTCTTGTTAGTTTTCCCCTATCTCAGGTACACTTATATAGTGATAATGTTCATTGTTATTAGTTTTCCCAACTTAGGTACACTTGTACAGTGATAACTTTCACTCATTACTTTCCCCCTTAGGTACACATATACAGTGATAATGAACAATCTTATTAGTTTCTCCCCATGTCAGGTACACTTATACTGTGATAATGTTCACAATTATTAGCTTGCCCCATCTCAGGTAGACATACACAGTGATAATGTTCACTCTCATTGTTTTCCCCATCTCAGGTACACTTATACAGTGATAATGTTCACTCTAATTACTTTTTTGCGATCTCAGGTCACTTATATAGTGACAATGTTCACTCTAATTAGTTTTCCCCATCCCAGGCAGAGTAATAAAGTGATAATGTTCACTCTAAATAGTTTTTCCCAATCTTGGGTACACTTATATAGTGATAATGTTCACTCTTATTAGTTTTCCCAACCTCACGTACACTTATACAGTGATAATGTTCACTCTTATTAGTTTCCCCCATCTCAGGTACACTTATCAAGTGATAATGTTCACTCTTATTAGTTTTCCCCAATCTTAGGAACACTTATATAGTGATAATGTTCACTCTTATTCGTTTCCCCCATGTCAGGTACACTTATACTGAAATAATGTTCATGCTTATTAGCTTCCCCCCATCTCAGGTACACTTATACAGTGATAATGTTCACTCTTATTAGTTTCCCCCATCTCAGGTACACTTATACAGTGATAATGTTCACTCTTATTAGTTTTCCCCCATCTCAGGTACACTTATACAGTGAAATTTTTCACTGTTATTAGTTTTCCCCATCTCAGGTACACTAATACAGAGATAATGAACACTCATAACTTCCCCCCATCTCATGTACACTTATACAGTGATAATGTTCACTCTTATTAGTATCTCTCCCATCTCACGTGCACTTACACGGTGATAATTTTCACTCTTATTCATTTTCCCCCATCTCACGTACCCTTCCATAGTGATATTGTTCACTCTTATTAGTTTTCTCCATCTCAGGTACACGTATACAGTAATAATGTTCACTATTATTAGAGTCCCCCAATTTCAGGTACACTTATACAGTGATAATGTTCACTCTTATTAGTTTCCCTGCAATCTCTGGTACACTTAGCAAAAGATAATGTTCACTCTTTTTAGTTTTCCCCAATAACGGGTACACTTATATAGTGATAATATTCATTGTTCTTAGTTTTCCCCCATCTCAGGTACACATATAGTGATAATGTTCACTCTTATTAGTTATACCCCCATCTCAGGTGCACTTATATAATGATAATGTTCACTCTTATTAGTTTCTTCCCATTTCAGGTACAATTATACTGTGATAATGTTTACAATTATTAGCTTCCCACCATCTCAGGTACACATATACAGTGATAATGTTCACTCTTATTAGTTTTTCCCTATCTCAGGTACACTTATACAGTGATAATGTTCACTCTTGTTAGTTTCCACCCATCTCAGGTACACTTATATGGTGATAATCTACACTCTTGTTTGTTTCCCCCATCTGAGGTACAGTTATACAATGATAATGTTCACTCTAATTATTTTTTTCCGATCTCAGGCCACTTATACAGTGATAATTTTCACTCTAATTAAATTTCCTCCATCCCAGGTAAAGTTATAAAGTGATAATGTTCACTCTAAATAGTCTTTCCCCATCTCGGCTACACTTATACAGTGATAATGTTCACTCTTATTAGTTTCCCCCATCTCAGATACACTTATACAGTGATAATGTTCACTCTTTTTAGTTTCCCCCATCTCAGGTACACTTATCGAGTGATAATGTTGACTTTTATTAGTTTTCCCCCCATCTCAGGTACACTTATAAAGTGATAATGTTCACTCTTTTTTGTTTCCCCCTATGTCAGGTACACTTATACTATAATAATGTTCACTTTTATTAGCTTCTACCAATTTCAGGTACACTTATACAGTGATGATGTCCACTCTAATTAGTTTTTCCCCATCTCAGGTATACTTATACAGTGATAATGTTCACTCTTATTAGTTATCCCCCATCACAGGTACACTTATAGTATGATATGGTTCACCCTTATTAGTTTCCCGCCATATCAGGTACACTTTTACTATGATAATGTTTACTATTATTTGCTCCCCCCATCTCAGGTTCACTTATATAGTTATAATGTTCACTCTTATTAGTTTTCCCCGCATCACAGGTACATTTATACAGTGATAATCTTCACTCTTGTTAGTTTCCCCTCATCTCACGTTCACTTATTCAGTGATAATGTTCACTCTTGTTAGTTTTCCCCATCTCAGGTACACATATACAGTAGCAATGTTCACTCTAATTAGCTTTCCCCCATCTCAGGTACACTTATACAGTGAAAATGTTCACTCTTATTAGTTATCCCCCATCACAGGTACACTTGTATAGTGATAATGTTCACTCTTATTAATTTTTCCCCAATCCAGGTACACTTGTACAGTGATAATGTTCACTATTATTAGCCCCCCCCAATCTCAGGAACACTTATACAGTGATAATGTTCACTCTTATTAGTTTCCCCATCTCAGGTACACTTATACAGGGATACTGTTCACTCTAATTAGTTTTCCCCCATCTCAGGTGCACTTATACAGTGAAAAAGTTCACTCTTATTAGTTATCCCCCTACACGGGTACATTTATAGTTTGATAATGTTCACCCTTATTAGTTTTCACCATGTCAGATACACTTACACTGTGATAATGCTTACGATTAATAGCTCCCCTTATCTCAGGTACACTTATACAGTGATAATGTTCACTCTTATAAGTCCCCCCATCTCAGATACACTTATACAATAATAATGTTCACTCTTTAGTTTTCCCCCATCTCAGGTACACATAAAGTGATAATGTTCACACTAATTAATTTTTTCCCAATCCAGGTACATTTATACAGTGATAATGTTCACTCTTATTAGATTAGCCCCCCCATCTCAGGTACACTTATACAGTGATAATGTTCACTCTTATTAGTTTTTCCACATCTCAGGTACACTTATACAGTGATAATATTCACTCTTATTAGTTTCTCCCATCTCTGGTACAATTAAACAGTGATAATGTTCACTCTTATTAGTTTTTCCCCATCTCAGGTACACTTATTCAGTCATAATGTTCACTCTAATTAGTTTCACCCATATCAGATGCACTTATACAATGATAATGTTCACTCATTAGTTTTCCCTCCAGCTAAGGTAACTTATACAGTGATAATGTTCACTTGCATTAGTTTCCTGCCATCTCAGGTAGACCTTTAAATTTATAATATTCACACTTGTTAGTTTCCCCCATCTCAGGTTCACTTATACAGTGATAATGTTCACTATTAATTACCCCCCATCTCAGGTACACTTATTGAGTGATAATATTCACACTTATTAGTTCCCCCAACTCAGATACACTTTTACAGTGATAATTTTCACTCATACTACTCCCCCCCTCAGGTACACTTATACTGTGATAATGAATAATCTTATTAGTTACTCCCCATCTCAGGTACACTTATACTGTGATAATGTTCACAATTATTAGATTCCCCCCATCTCAGGTACCCATACACAGTGATAATGTTCACTCTCATTAGTTTTTCCCCATCTCAGGTACACTTATACAATGATAATGTTCACTCTAATTAGTTTTTTGCAATCTCAGGTCACTTTTGCAGTGACAGTGTTCACTCTAATTAGTTCCCCCCATCACAGGCACAGTTATAAAGTGATAATGCTCATTCTAAATAGTTTTTCCCAATCTTGGGTGCACTTATATAGTGATAATGTTCATTAGATTTCCCCATCTCAGGTACACTTATACAGTGATAATGTTCACTCTTATTAGTTTCCCTCATCTCAGGTACACTTATCAAGTGATAATGTTCACTCTTATTAGTTTTCCCTAATCTTAGGTACACTTATATAGTGATAATGTTCACTCTTATTAGTTTCCCCCCATGGCAGGTTCACTTATACTGTAATAATGTTCATGCTTATTAGCTTCCCCCCATCTCAGGTACATTTATACAGTGATAAAGTTCACTCATTAGTTTTCCCCCATCGCACGTACACTTATACAGTGAAAATCGCCACTCTTATTAGTTTTTTCCTATCTCAGGTACACATATACAGTGATAATGTTCACTCTTATTAGTTTTTCCCCATCTCAGGTACACTAAAACAGAGATTAAAATCTCTTATAACTTCCCCCCATCTCATGTACATTTACACAGTGAAAATGTTCACTCTTATTAGGTTCTCCCTATCTCAGGTGTACTTATACAGCAATAATTTTCACTCTTATTCATTTCCCCCATCTCACGTACCCTTCTATAGTGATATTGTTCACTTTTATTAGTGTTCTCCATCTCAGGTACACGTATACAGTGATAATGTTCACTATTATTAGAGTCCCCCAATTTCAGGTACACTTATACTGTGAAAATCTTCACTATTATTAGCTTCCCCCATCTCAGGTACACTAATACAGTGACAATGTTCACTCTTATTATTTCCCCCACCATCTCTGGTACACTTATCGAGTGATAATGTTCACACTTTTTAGTTTCCCCCCATCTTGGTTACACTTTTATAGTGATAATGTTCATTGTTATTAGTTTCCGCCCATCTCAGGTACACTTATAAAATGATAATGTTTACAATTATTAGCTTCCCCCCCATCTCAGGTACACATATACAGTGATAATGTTTACTCTTATTAGTTTTTCCCCATCTCAGGTACACTTATCAAGTGATAACGTTCACTCTTATTAGTTTTCCCTAATCTTAGGTACACTTATAAAGTGATAATGTTTACAATTATTAGCTTCACCCCATCTCAGGTACACATATACACTGATAATGTTTACTCTTATTAGTTTTTCCCCATCTCAGGTACACATATACAGTGATAATGTTCACTCTTCTTAGTTTTTCCCCATGTCAGGTACACTTATGCAGTGATAATGTTCACTCTTGTTAGTTTCCACCCATCTCAGTTACACTTATTCAGTGATAATCTATACTCTTGTTAGTTTCCCCCCATCTGAGGTACAGTTATACAATGATAATGTCCACTCTAGTTTTTTCCATTCTCAGGTCACTTATACAGTGATAATGTTCACTCTAGTTAGTTTTCCACTATCCCAGGTATTATAAAGTGATAATGTTCATTCTAAATAGTTTTTCCCTATCTCGGGTACACTTATATAGTGATAATCTTCGCTCTTATTTGTTTCCCCATCTCAGGTACACTTATACAGTGATAATGTTCACTCTTATTAGTTCCCCCCATGTCAGATACACTTATATAGTGATAATGTTCACTCTTATTATTTTCCCCCCATGCCAGGTACACTTATACTGTAATAATGTTCACGCTTATTAGCTTCTCCCATCTCAAGTACACTTATACAGTGATATGTTCACTCTTATTAGTTTTCCCCCATCTCAGGTACACTTACACAGTGATATTGTTCACTCTTATTAGTTATCCCCCATCACAGGTACACTTATAGTATGATAATGTTCACCCTTATTAGTTTCCCCCCATGTCAGGTACACTTTTACTATGATAATGTTTACTATTATTAGCTCCCCCATCTCAGGTTCACTTATACAGTTTTAATGTTCACTCTTATTAGTTTTCCTCACATCACAGGTACACTTATACAGTGATAGTGTTCACTCTTATTACTTATCCCCCATCACAGGTACACTTATATAGTGATAATGTTCACTCATTAATTTTTCCCCAATCCAGGTAGACTTGTACAGTGATAATGTTCACTATTATTAGCCCCCACTCCAATCTCAGGAACACTTATACAGTGATAATGTTCACTCTTATTGGTTTCCCCATCTCAGGTGCACTTATACAGGGATACTGTTCACTCTAATTAGTTTTCCCCCATCTCAGGTGCACTTATACAGTGAAAAGGTTCACTCTTATTAGCTATCCCTTTACACTGGTACATTTTTAGTTAGATGATGTGTACCCTTATTAGTTTGTGTCAGATACACTTATACTGTGATAATGTATACGATTAATAGCTCCCCTTATCTCAGGTACACTTATACAGTGATAATGTTCACTCTTATAAGCCCCCCCCCCATCTCAGCTACACTTATACAATAATAATGTTCACTCTTTTTAGTTTTCCCCCATCTCAGGTACACATAAAGTAACAATGTTCACACTAATTAATTTTTCCCCAATCCAGGTACACTTATACAGTGATAATGTTCACTCTTATTAGATTCCTCACATTTCAGGTACACTTATACAGTAATAATATTCAGTCTTATTAGTTTCTCCCATTTCAGGTACAATTATACAGTGATAATATTCACTCTTATTAGTTTCTCCCATCTCAGGTGCACTTATACAGTGATAATTTTCACTCATTAGTTTCTCCCATCTCAGGTACAATTATACAGTGATAATGTTCACTCTAATTAGTTTCACCCATATCAGATGCACTTATACAATGATAATGTTCACTCATTAGTTTTCCCTCCAGCTGAGGTAACTTATACAGTGATAATGTTCACTTGTATTAGTTTCCTGCCATCTCAGATAGACCTTTAAATGTATAATATTCACAATTTTTAGTTTTCTCCCATCTCAGGTTCACTTATACAGTGATAATGTTCACTATTATTAATCACCTCCCATCTCAGGTACACTTATTGAGTGATAATATTCACACTTATAAGCTTCCCCATCTCAGGTACACTTATATAGTGATAATGTTCATTGTTATTAGTTTTCCCAAATCAGGTGCAGTGATAATGTTCACTCTTATTACCCCCCCTCAGGTACACTTATACTGTGATAATGAACAATCTTATTAGTTACTCCCCATCTCAGGTACACTTATACTGTGATAGTTTTCACAATTATTAGATTCCCCCCATCTCAGGTACCCATACACAGTGATAATGTTCACTCTCATTAGTTTTCCCCATCTCAGTTACACTTATACAATGATAATGTTCACTCTAATTAGTTTTTTGCGATCTCGGGTCACTTTTGCAGTTACAGTGTTCACTCTAATTTGTTTCCCCCCATCCCAGGCACAGTTATAAAGTGATAATGCTCATTCTAAATAGTTTTTCCCAATCTTGGGTACACTTATATAGTGATAATGTTCACTCTTATTAGATTTCCCCATCTCAGGTACACTTATACAGTGATAATGTTCACTCTTATTAGTTTCCCTCATCTCAGGTACACTTATCAAGTGATAACTTTCACTCTTATTAGTTTTCCCTAATCTTAGGTACACTTATAAAGTGATAATGTTTACAATTATTAGCTTCACCCCATCTCAGGTACACATATACACTTATAATGTTTACTCTTATTAGTTTTTCCCCATCTCAGGTACACATATACAGTGACAATGTTCACTCTTCTTAGTTTTTCCCCATGTCAGGTACACTTATGCAGTGATAATGTTCACTCTTGTTAGTTTCCACCCATCTCAGTTACACTTATGCAGTGATAATGTTCACTCTTGTTAGTTTCCACTCATCTCAGTTACACTTATTCAGTGATAATCTATACTCTTGTTAGTTTCCCCCCATCTGAGGTACAGTTATACAATGATAATGTTCACTCTAATTAGTTTTTCCCTATCCCAGGTGTTATAAAGTGATAATGTTCACTCTAAATAGTTTTTCCCCATCTCAGGTACACTTATACAGTGATAATGTTCACTCTTATTAGTTCCCCCCATCTCAGGTACACTTATATAGTGATAATGTTCACTCTTATTATTTTCCCCCCATGTCAGGTACACTTATACTGTAATAATGTTCATGCTTATTTGCTTCCCTCATCTCAAGTACACTTATACAGTGATATGTTCACTCTTATTAGTTTTCCCCATCTCAGGTACACTTATATAGTGATAATGTTCACTCTTTTTATTTTCCCCCTATGTCAGGTACACTTATACTAAAATAATGTTCACTTTTATTAGCTTCCCTCAATTTCAGGTACACTTATACAGTGATAATGTTCACTCTAAATAGTTTTTCCCAATCTCAAGTACACTTATATAGTGATAATGTTCACTCTTTTTAGTTTCCCCTCATCTTAGGTACACTTATCAGGTGATAATGTTAACTCTTATTAGTTTTCCACCATCTCAGGAACACTTATATAGTGATAATGTTCACTATTTTTAGTTTCCCCCCTATGTCAGGTATACTTATACTATAATAATGTTCACTATTATTAGCTTCCCCCAATTTCAGGTACACTTATACGTGATAATGTTCACTCATTAGTTTTTCCACAATGCAGGTACACTTATTCAGTGATAATGTTCACTTTTATTAGGTTCCCCCCATCTCAGATACACTTATACAGCTATAATGTTCACCCTTATTAGTTCCCCCCATTGTCAGGTACACTTATACTGTGATAATGTTCACTATTTATTAGCTCCACTCCATCTCAGGCATACTTATACAGTTATAATGCTCACTCTTTTCAGTTTTCCCCCATCTCAGGTACTGTTATACAGTGATAATTTTCACTCTTATTAGTTTTCCCCATCTAATGTACACTTATACAGTGATAATTTTCACTTTTATTAACCCCCTGCCCCACATCTCAACTACACTTATACAGCCATAATTTTCACTCTTTTTAGTTTTCCCCCCATCTCAGGTATACTTATAAAGTGATAATGTTCACTCTTATTAATTTTTCCCTAATTCAGGTACACTTACACAGTAATAATGTTCACTCTTATTAGATTACCCCCCCATCTCAGGTACACGTATACAGTGATAATGTTCACTCTTATTAGTTTCCGCCATCTTAGGTACAATTATACAGTGATAATGTTCACTCATTAGTGTTTCCCCATCTCAGGTTCACTTATCAAGTGATAATGTTCACTCTTATTAGTTTCCCCCATCTCAGGTACACTTATATATTGATAATGTTCACTCTTATTAGTTTCCCCCAATGTCAGGTA
Organism: Protopterus annectens; assembly: GCF_019279795.1. Classification (NCBI taxonomy): domain Eukaryota; kingdom Metazoa; phylum Chordata; order Ceratodontiformes; family Protopteridae; genus Protopterus; species Protopterus annectens. Next base: position 564,868,894 of record NC_056731.1, read on the forward strand.
CACTTATACTGTGTTAATGTTCACTTTTATTAGCTTCCCCATCTCAGGTACACTTATACAGTGATAATGTTCACTCTTATTAGTTTTCCCCATCTCAGGTACACTTATACAGTGATAATGTTCACTCTTATTAGTTTTCCCCTTCTCAGGCACATTATACATTGATAATGTTCACTCTTATTAGTTTACCCCCATCTCTGGTACACTTATACAGTGATAATGTTCACTCTTATTAGATTACCCCCCCATCTCAGGTACACATATACAGTGATAATGTTCACTTTAATTAGTTTCTCTCCATATCAGATGCACTTATACAGTGATAATGTTCACTCATTAGTTTTCCCCCATCTGAGGTACACTTATACAGTGATAATGTTCACTCTTTTTAGTTTTCCCCCATCTCAGGTACACTTATACAATAATAATTTTCACTGTTATTAGTTTCCCCCATCTCAGGTTCACTTATCAAGTGATAATGTTCACTCTTATTAGTTTTCTCCAATATCAGGTACACTTATATAGTGATAATGTCCACTCTTATTAGTTTCCCCCATGTCAGGTACACTTATACTGTAATAATGTTCACGCTTATTAGTTTCCCCCATCTCAAGTACACTTATACAGTGATATGTTCACTCTTATTAGTTTTCCCCCAGAGCAGGTACACTTACACAGTGATAATGTTCACTCTTATTAGTTTTTTCCTATCTCAGGTACACCTATACAGTGACAATGTTTACTCTTATTAGTTTCCTCCCATCTCAGGTATACTTATCGAGTGATAATGTTCACTCTTATTAGTTTTCCACCATCTCAGGTACACTTATACAGTAAAAATGTTCACTGTTATTAGTTTTCCCCATCTCAGGTACACTAATACAGAGATAAAGTTCACTCTTATAACTCCCCCCATCTCATGTACACTTATACAGTGATAATGTTCACTCATATTCGTTTTCCCCCATCTCACATACCCTTCTATAGTGATATTGTTCACTCTTATTTGTGTTCTCCATTTCAGGTACACTTATACAGTGATAATGTTCACTATTATTTGAGTCCCCCATTTCAGTTACACGTATACTGTGATAATGTTCACTATTAATAGCTTCCCCCATCTCAGGTACAGTTATACAGTGATAATGTTCACTCTTATTAGTCCCCTCCCTCCATCTCTGGTATACTTATCAAGTGATAATGTTCACTCTTATTAGTTTCCCCCATCTTGGGTACACTATTATAGTGATAATGTTCATTGTTATTAGTTTTCCCCATCTCAGGTACACTTATACAGTGATAATGTTCACTCTTATTACTCCCCCCCATTACAGGTACACTTATACAGTGATAATGTTCACTCTTATTAGTCTCTCCCCATCTCAGGTACACTTATACTGTGATAATGTTCACAATTATTAGCTTCCCGCCATCTCAGGTACACATACACAGTGATAATGTTCACTCTTATTAGTTTTTCCTCATCTCAGGTACACTTATACAGTGATAATGTTCACTCTAATTAGCTTTTTCCAATCTCAGGTTACTTATACAGTGATAATGTTCACTCTAATTAGTTTTTCTCCATCCCAGGTAAAGTTATAAAGTGATAATGTTCACTCTGAATAGTTTTTCCCCATCTCGGGTACACTTATATAGTGATAATGTTCAATCTTTTTAGTTTCCCCTCATCTCAGGTACACTTATACAGTGATAATGTTCACTCTTATTAGTTTCCCCCCATCTCAGCTACACTTATCGGGTGATAATGTTCACTCTTATTAGTTTTCCCCCATCTCAGGTACACTTATATAGTGATAATGTTCACTCTTTTTAGTTTCCCTCTATGTCAGGTATACTTATACTATAATAATGTTCACTATTATTAGCTTCCCCCAATTTCAGGTACACTCATACGTGATAAAGTTCACTCTTATTTGTTTTTCCCCAATGCAGGTACACTTATTCAGTGATAATGTTCACTTTTATTAGTTTCTCCCCATCTCATCTACACTTATACAGTTATAATGTTCACCCTTATTACTTTCCCCCATTGTCAGGTACACTTATACTGTGATAATGTTCACTATTATTATCTCCCCCCATCTCAGGTACACATATACAGCTATAATGCTCACTCTTATTAGTTTTCCCCCATTTCAGGTACTCTTATACAGTGATAATATTCACTCTTATTTGTTGCCTCCTCCAACTCAGGTATACTTATACCGTGATAATGTTCACCCTTATTAGTCTCCCCTCATCTCAGCTACACTTTTTCAGTCAATATTCACTCTTTTTAGTTTTCCCCATCTCAGGTACACTTATAAAGTGATAATGTTCACTCCTATTAATTTTTCCCCAATCCAGGTACAATTATACAGTGATAATGCTCACTCTTATTTGATTCTCCACATTTCAGGTACACTTATACAGTAATAATGTTCACTCTTATTTGCTTACCCCACATCCCATCTCAGTTACACTTATACAGTGATAATGTTCACTCTTATTTCTTTTTCCACATTTTAGGTACACTTATACAGTGATAATCACTCTAATTAGCTTCACCACATCTCAGATGCAAGTATACAATTATAATGTTCACTGTTAGTATTTTGCCCACATCTCAGGTACAATTATACAGTGATAATGTTGACTCTTATTAGTTTTTCCCCATCTCAGGTACACATAACGTGATAATGTTCACTCTAATTAGATTCTCCCCATATCAGATGCACTTATACAATGATAATGTTCACTCTTATTAGTTTTCCCTCCTTCTGAGGTAACTTATACAGTGATAATGCTCACTCTTATTAGTTTCCCCCCATCTCAGGAGACATATACAGTGATAATTTTCACTTTTGTTTGTTTCCTCCCATCTCAGTTACACTTATACAGTGATAATGTTAAGTCTTATTAGTTACTCCCCATGCCAGGTACACTTATCGAGTGATAATGTTCACTCTCATTAGTTTTCCCCCATCTCAGGTACACTTATATAGTGATAATGTTCATTGTTATTAGTTTTCCCATCTCAGATGCATTTGTACAGTGATAATCTTCACTCTTATTACTCCCCCTCTCAGGTACACTTATACAGTGATAATGTTCACAGGTATTAGCTTCCCCCCATCTCAGGTACACATGCGCAGTGATAATGTTCACTCTCATTAGTTTTTCCACATCTCAGGTAAACTTATGCAGTGGTAATGTTCACTCTTGTTTGTTTCCCCCTATCTCAGGTACACTTATACAGGGATAATCTACACTCTTGTTAGTTTCCCCCCATCTCAGGTACACTTATACAGTGATAATGTTCACTCTAATTTGTTTTTTTTCAATCTCAGGTCACTTATACAGTGATAATGTTCACTCTAATTAGTTTTCCCCCATCCCAGGCACAATTATAAAGTGATAATGTTCACTCTAAATAGTTTTCCCCCATCTTCGGTACGCTTATATTGTGATAATGTTCATTCTCATTAGTTTCCCCCATCTAAGGTACACTTATGCAGTGATATTGTTCACCCTTAACAGTTTTCCCCAATCTCAGGTTCACTTATACAGTGATAATGTTCACTCTTATTAGTTTTCTCCTATCTCAGGTACACCTATACAGTGATAATTTTTACTCTTGTTAGCTTCCTCCCATCTCAGGTACTTTTATTGAGTGAAAATGTTCACTCTTATTAGTTTCTCCACCATCTCAGATGCACTTATACAGTGATAATGTTCACTTGTATTCATTTTCCACCATCTCACGTACCCTTCTATAGTGATATTGTTCACTCTTATTAGTGTTCTCCATCTCAGGTACACTTATACAGTGATAATGTTAACTATTATTCTAGTCCCCCCATTTCAGTTACATGTATACTGTGATTATGTTCACTATTAATAGCTTCTCCCATCTTAGGTACACTTATACAGTGATAATGTTCACGCCTATTAGTCTCCCCCCCATCTTCGGTACACTTATCAAGTGATAATGTCCACTCTTTTTAGTTTTCCCCCATCTAGGGTCAACCTTTATGGTGATAATGTTCATTGTTATTAGTTTTCCCCCATCCCAGGTACACTTATATAGTGATAATGTTCACTCTTTTTAGTTTCCCCCATCTCAGGTACACTTATCGAGTGATAATGTTCACTCTTATTAGTTTTCCACCATCTCAGGTACACTTATATAGTGATAATGTTCACTCTTTTTAGTTTTCCCCTATGTCAGGTATACTTATACTATAATAATATTCACTATTATTAGCTTTCCCCAATTTCAGGTACACTTATACGTGAAAATGTTCACTCATTTGTTTTTCCCCAATGCAGGTACACTTATTCAGTGATAATGTTCACTTTTATTAGGTTCCCCCCCATCTCAGATACACTTATACAGTTATAAAGTTCACCCTTATTAGTTTCCTTATTTGTCAGGTACACTTATAGTGCGATAATGCTCACTATTATTAGCTCCCCCCATCTCAGGTACACTTATACAGTTATAATGCTCACTCTTATCAGTTTTTCCCCATCTAAGGTACTCTTATACAGTGATAATTTTCACTCTTATTAGTTTTCCCCACCTACTGTACACTTATACAGTGATAATTTTCAATTTTATTAGCCCACCCCCCCACATCTCAGCTACACTTATACAGCCATAATTTCACTCTTTTTAGTTTTCCCCCCATCTCAGGTACACTTATACAGTGATAATATTCACTCTTATTAGTTTCCGCCATCTTAGGTACAATTATACAGTGATAATGTTCACTCATTAGTTTTTCCACATCTCAGGTACACTTAAAAAGTGATAATGTTCACTCTAATTAGTTTCTCTCCATATCAGATGCACTTATACAGTGATAATGTTCACTCTTATTAGTTTTCCCCCATCTGAGGTAACTTATACAGCGATAATGTTCACTCTTTAGTTTTCCTCCATCTCAGGTACACTTATACAGTGATAATGTTCACTCTCATTAGTTCACCACCCCCCATCTCCGGTACACTTATCGAGTGATAATGTCCACTCTTATTAATTTTCCCCCATCTAGGGTACACATTTATAATGATAATGTTCAATGATCGTTGCAAAAAACAAAAAAAAATATCCTTGTTTCCCATCTTTCCTGACCTAGAGTAGTCCAAATACAGGCTTTGCTGTATTCTGGACTTTTGGAAAGTTCCTGTGTTGCCCATTTCCTTTCTTGGATAAAGGGAGGCTTCTTTGTTCACCAGTGGCAGTGTGGAGCTTAGAGCAGCCTATCTATCCCTGGAGGAGTGTTCCCAGCACAAGAATCTGATAGTCTATTGGCCGTTTTGGGCCAATTTCTAGCTCTTTCAAGTCCCCCTGTATAAAACCCGCTTTGGCACAGTTTTTGCGCTTGTTACTACTCAGCCAAGTTCCTCGTGGTCCTGCAGAGTGGTGCTAGCAGCAGAGAGGCTAAAATAGTGACTGCTAACCTGATAAAAGTGTTTTTCTTTCCTGCTACTACCTGGGCGACTGTCCGATCTAGCTAAACTGCAAGTATTTCTGCTTCTTGAACTGTTTTAAACTGTTTAAAGTTGTTTTTGCACCTGCACTTTTAAAGTTTGTCCTGTTTGTTGCTTTTACATGTTGAGGCTACACACTCAAGTGCGCTAGCCTGTGTTACATATTTATTGCATTTTCCTGCTGTTTGTTGCAAAAAAGAAAAAAAAAACAAAAAAAATCCTTGTTTCCCATCTTTCCTGACCTAGAATAGTCCAAATACAGGCATTGCTGTATTCTGGACTTTTGGAAAGTTCCTGTGTTGCCCATTTCCTTTCTTGGATAATGGGAGGCTTCTTTGTTCACCAGTGGCAGTGGGGAGCTTAGAGCAGCCTATCTATCCCTGGAGGAGTATTCCCAGCACAAGAATCTGGTAGTCTATTGGCCATTCTGGGCCAATTTCTAGCTCTTTCAAGTCCCCCTGCATAAAACCCGCTTTGGCGCGGCTTTGCACGATTTTGCGCATAGTGCAGCATCAGGCAGCTCCGCTTAATTGGGTTTAAACCATTCTTGGCTCCACAATGTCTGGTCTTCACTTTTCCCTTAGAACTGATCTAGTTCTCATAATAAACACCCTATTTCTACTCTAAAGCCTGGCACTTGCTCACTAAAGCAATTATATAAGTCAGCACTAAAATATTAAAAGCACTACACCCTCACAAACTCCCCTTGAGTACCTTGTTCCCCATTGGCCCTTTTTTTCAATTATAAAGGAATTCCCAATACTATTCTAGCATGTCCAAAGGTCAGTTGTCAATCTCCTCTCCAGTCCAGCTGGTGAATCTGGGAAGCTTGAGGAAATGTTACAACTGTCTCATGTACACATACAACCCTCTCCTCCTCCCAACAAATTCCAACACATGTGAGAGATGCAACTATATAGCCAACCTGGAGGCTAAGCTCTCTCAACTCAGTACTGGCATAACCAGTCAGGAGGAGAAGGAAACCACACTCACTACAATTCCAGTCTCACATAGACCTACCACGACAGCAAACCAAACACATAAACACACAAAACATACTCGAGGCTCTAAATAAAAATCTGCCTAAGCAGCAGAGATCTCCAAAGCAGACACCCAAGCAACCGCTACCCCAAAACAAAACACGTGCAACACATAGCTCACAAAGCCAGTGTGCCGAACAGTCACAGCCCTTAAGGCTAAACAACACACCTGATACACTTGTAATAGGTGACTCTATCGTCAGGCACACTGACATCCCGCTCACCAGGCTGAACAAGGAGAAGGTCACGGTGAGCTGCCTGTCGGGCGCTAGGATCCGCCACATAACACAAGCACTCAGGTCACTCCAAGGCAAGTACAAATATGACTCAGTCATTGTCCATGCTGGTGTGAATGACCTGAGACGTACCTCCCTGGACTACATGAAAAGAGACATAGAGTAGCTCTCTGAGCATGTAGCCCAGGCCGGTATGACCCTGACCTTGAGTAGCATCTCACCCTTACCAAGAATGATGCCAGAATATGAAGACAAGATGATCAATTTCAACAATTGGCTTAAGTATTGGTGTCATTCAAAGGGGATCAAATGCCTGTCAGCCTGGGATGACATGCTCGACAAGCCACAATGCTTCACTAGGGACGGCTTGCACCTGTCAGCCCTGGGCTTTTGGATATTGGCAAAGGCTCTTGCCACCCCCATAGTGCCTTTTTTAGGCAAGGCTCAAAAGAGAAACCCACCTTCATAGGTATCACAAGGGATAAGAAACTAAGAGTAATGCTACTCAATGCCAGAAGTCTAAACCTCAAGATGCATGCACTCGAAACTCTCCTTAGCATGGAGAAATTCGATATCTGTGCAGTAAAAGAAACCTGGTTCAAGGCTCCCGAGAGCACCCCAGCACTACCAGGTTATACCTCATACCATGCTTTTCTGCCCCAAACTTTGGACCGAACAACAAAAGGAGGGAGAGTATCAATATTTGTCAAAGATACCCACACCTCCAGGTTGGTAGCACAGCACGAAGCATCAGAGACTATCCATGTGCAACTAACAGTGGGTAAAACTGCCTTCCAGTTTATAGCCTGCTACAGACCACCCTCCCAAACCCAGGAATTCCACTCGGCCTTCCTGAGAACAGTGGAAAATATGAAGGTCTCTCCAAACACCATTATATTGGGTGACTTCAACTACCCAAACATAGACTGGGAGCATTACTCTAGCGCCAACACCCTAGCCCAAAGCTTTCCTAGAATTTATATACTCAAATGCTATGGAACAACTTGTTACCACTTCCACAAGAGGGGAAAACATACTGGACCTGATCATCACCAACATGGGGGCTCTATGCTCCAGACCAGAAGTGTATCCCTCACTGGTAAGATCAGACCATAAACTAATCTCACTGGATATTCACATCCCGACCCCACCCCCTGCCCAGAAAACCACAGTGAAAAACTTCTCTAAAGCATATTTCACACTCCTCAAAACCGAGGTGGAATCCTTCAAAGCCCCCGGGCATGTGGAAAATATGGCCCAGACCGCAGAATCCTTTATAAATGCATTCTATGAATACCTTCAGGAATGCATGAATCATGCAATCCCAAATAAAACCAAGACCCAATCCTCCAAAGGCAGGTATCCTGTCTGGTGGACCCCAGCCATAAATAAACTATACAATAGAAGGAGGAAGCTACTACATGATAGAGCAAAATCCCAAAAAGGGAAGGCATCTCTGATCAGTATTAGCAAAAAACTACGGGCACTCATAAAATCATCTAAGGCCAGCTTCGAGAGAAAAATTGCACAGGACACTAAGGATAATCACAAGGCTTTCTTTAGTTATGTTAGGAACCTGGGTGGGAATTCCCAGATATGCTCAGAATTAGTCCAAAATGACAAAAAATACACCGAGCCCACAGATATTGCCAACATCCTAGCTGACAGGTTCAGCGCAAACTACCCCCCCACCAAAAGGGCAAATATCTATCCCAGAAGAAAGCTGCCCCCCTGACATCTCAGATGCTCAGGTAAGAGCTGCCCTCTCCAAAGCAAAAGACACAGCATCAATGGGACCAGACAGTGTCTCGGGCTGCGTCCTACATGAACTCCAAGAAGAGCTAAACCCAAACATAAAACTACTGTTCAATCTCAGCCTTACTACAGGATATGTACCCAAAGAGTGGCATACAGCAACAGTGGTCCATCTCCACAAAGGTGGTGCCTCAACGGATCCTGGAAACTATCGCCCCATAAACCTGACTAACTTGGTCTGCAAAGCTATGGAAAGGATCATCATGGACCTCATAAATAAAGATATTGGGGACCTACAGACACTGGATCCTACCCAGTTCGGCTTTGTTAAGGGCAGATCCTGCCTCTTAAACCTGGTTGATTTCTTTGAAACAGTCACCAAGGCCATTGACGAGGGGAAGGTGGTCCACACAGCCTACCTGGACCTCGCAAAAGCCTTTGATACAATACTCCACTCGGGCATTATAGATAAGCTCACCAGCTTAAATATAAACCCCTATGTCACTAGATGGGTTGCAAACTGGGTCAAGGACAGAACCCACATGGTTAGAATTGCTGGAGCCATGTCAGACTCCAAACCAGTTACAAGTGGTGTCCCACAAGGCTCAGTCCTGGGACCTCTCTTGTATGGTATATATTTCTTGGAGTTACAGGCTAACAGGGAAGGACTGTGGCTGACCAAGTTCGCAGATGACTGCAAACTAGGCACCATAATCGACTCTCCAGCCAACACAAGCATCCTACAAAAGGGCCTCATAGAAACAGACAACTGGTGCCAGAGCCATGGCCTCAAGCTAAATGCCAAAAAGTGTATAGTCATCCCCTTTGGCAAAACCAAAGTGCCCACAAATTACCATATAGGTGGTAATCCATTAAGTACGGAAGAAGTAATTAGGGACCTGGGGACCCAAGTTGATAGCAATCTCTCATTTGAAAACCACGTGGCCAAAGTGGTTAGAAAAACATTTTATATAGCCCACCTAATCATGAAGGGATTCACATCTAGATCAGGGGAGGTCATCATGCCTCTTTACTCATCACTCATCAGGCCCATAATTGAGTACAATGCCCCTTTTGGGATGTACCTTATCAGACACCTGCAGCAACTGGAAAGACCCCAAAAGTACCTCACCAAGAGGATCAAAGGGCTCAAACAGATGCCATATGCTGCCCGGTTAAAGAAACTCCAGCTCTACTCAGTGGCATACCGCCTGCTCAGAGGTGATCTGTGCCTGATGTATAAAGCCATGTCCAACCCGGAATTAATGGACATGCTGCACCTCAGAAAATCCAAATCCCATCGAGCTACTGGCGAGAGACTTGAACCTCAGCACTGAAATAAATAGGACATGCTGGAGGGACAGATTCATAACCCAGAGGCTCCCTTCACTCTGGAATAAAGTCCCAGTCCAGGTTAGGCAGAGTCCCTCACTGACTCTCTTCAAGAGGAATCTTGATGAGTGGATGGGAGATCGTAGGTTTACCCTGGGTATCACTTCTGTGTCACTGTTAGACAGAGGCATGGTAGACTAACCTCGAAAAAGGGCATAGCAAAATTCATTTAAAATGGGTGGCAAAAGCCAAACACACTCTTGTTAGGCTTATAAATGCCCTAGGGCAGATAGCCTAGTATGAACCTATGAACCTATGTTATTAGTTTTCCCCTATCTCAGGTACACTTATATGGTGATAATGTTCACTCTTATTACCCCCCCCCCCCATTACAGGTACACTTATACAATGATAATGTTCACTCTTATTAGTCTCTCCCCATCTCAGGTACACTTATACTGTTATAATGTTCACAATTATTAGCTTCCCGCCATCTCAGATAAACATACACAGTGATAATGTTCACTCATTAGTTTTTCCTCATCTCAGGTACACTTATACAGTGATAATGTTCACTCTAATTAGTTTTTTCCAATCTCAGGTTACTTATACAGTGATAATGTTCACTCTAATTAGTTTTCCCCCATCCCAGGTAAAGTTATAAAGTGATAATGTTCACTCTAAATAGTTTTTCCCCATCTCGGGTACACTTATATAGTGATAATGTTCACTCTTTTTAGTTTCCCATCATCTCAGGTATACTTATACAGTGATAATGTTCACTCTTATTAGTATCCCCCCCCATCTCAGGTACACTTATCGAGTGATAATGTTCACTCATTAGTTTTCACCCATCTCAGGTACACTTATATAGTGATAATGTTCACTCTTTTTAGTTTCCCCTTGTCAGGTGCACTTATACTATAATAATGTTCACTATTATTGGCTTCCCCCAATTTCAGGTACACTTATACGTGATAATGTTCACTCTTATTTGTTTTTCCCCAATGCAGGTACACTTATTCAGTGATAATGTTCACTTTTATTAGTTTCCCCATCTCAGATACACACATACAGTTATATTGTTCACCCTTATTAGTTTCCCCCATTGTCAGGTACACTTATACTGTGATAATGTTCACTATTATTAGCTCCCCCCATCTCAGGTACACATATACAGCTATAATGCTCACTCTTATGTTTTCCCTCATCTCAGGTACTCTTATACAGTGATAATTTTCATTCTTATTAGTTTTCCCCATCTCAGGTACTTTTATACAGTGATAGTATTCACTCTTATTTGTTACCCCCCCAACTCAGGTATACTTATACCTTGATAATGTTCACTCTTATTAGTCTCCCCCCATCTCAGCTACACTTTTTCAGTCATAATATTCACTCTTTTTAGTTTCCCCCATCTCAGGTACACTTATAAAATGATAATGTTTACTCCTATTAATTTTTCCCCAATCCAGGTACAATTATACAGTGATAATGCTCACTCTTATTTGATTCTCCACATTTCAGGTACACTTATACAGTAATAATGTTCACTCTTATTTGCTTACCCCCATCCCATCTCAGGTACACTTATACAGTGATAATGTTCACTCTTATTAGTTTTTCCACATCTTAGGTACACTTATACAGTGATAATAATCACTCTAATTAGCTTCAGCACATCTCAGATGCACTTATACAATTATAATGTTCACTGTTATTATTTTGCCCCCATCTCAGTTACAATTATACAGTGATAATGTTCACTCTTATTAGTTTTTCTCCATCTCAGGTACACATACAGTGATAATGTTCACTCTGATTAGATTCTCCCCATATCAGATGCACTTATACAATGATAATGTTCACTCTTATTAGTTTTCCCTCCTTCTGAGGTAACTTATACAGTGATAATGCTCACTCTAATTAGTTTCCCCTCATCTCAGGTAGACATATACAGTGATAATATTCACTCTTCTTTGTTTCCTCCCATCTCACTTACACTTATACAGTTTTTCTCCATCTCAGGTACACATACAGTGATAATGTTCACTCTAATTAGTTTCTCCCCATCTCAGGTACACTTATCGAGTGATAATGTTCACTCTTATTAGTTTTCCCCCATCTCAGGTACACTTATATAGTGATAATGTTCATTGTTATTAGTTTTCCCATCTCAGATGCATTTGTACAGTGATAATCTTCACTCTTATTACTCCCCCTCTCAGGTACACTTATACAGTGATAATGTTCACTCTCATTAGTTTTTCCACATCTCAGGTAAACTTATGCAGTGATAATGTTCACTCTCATTAGTTTTTCCACATCTCAGGTAAACTTATGTAGTCATAATGTTCACTCTTGTTAGTTTCTCCCCATCTCAGGTACACTTATACAGTGATAATGTTCACTCTAATTTGTTTTTTTTTCAATCTCAGGTCACTTATAGAGTGATAATGTTCACTCTAATTAGTTTTCCCCCATCCCAGGGACAATTATAAAGTGATAATGTTCACTCAAAATAGTTTTTCCCCATCTTAGGTATGCTTATATTGTGATAATGTTCATTCTTATTAGTTTCCCCCATCTCAGGTACACTTATGCAGTGATAATGTTCACTCTTATTAGTTTTCCCCCATCTCAGGTACACTTATACAGTGAAAATGTTCACTGTTATTAGTTTTCCCCATCTCAGGTGCTCTAATACAGAGATAATTTTCACTCTTATAACTCCCCCGCCCCCCATCTCAGGTACACTTATACAGTGATAATGTTCACTCTTATTAGTTTCTCCACCATCTCAGGTGCACTTATACAGTGATAATGTTCACTCATATTTATTTTCCGCCATCTCACGTACCCTTCTATAGTGATATTGTTCACTCTTATTAGTGTTCTCCATCTCAGGTACATTTATACAGTGATAATGTTCACTATTATTCTAGTCCCTCCATTTCAGTTACATGTATACTGTGATAATGTTCACTATTAATAGCTTCCCCCATCTCATGTACACTTATACAGTGATAATGTTCACTCCTATTAATTCCCCCCCCCATCTTCGGTACACTTCTCGAGTGATAATGTCCACTCTTATTAGTTTTCCCTCATCAAGGGTACACTTTTATAGTGATAATGTTCATTGTTATTAGTTTTCCCCCATCTCAGGTACACTTATACAGTGATAATGTTCACTCTTATTACTCCCCCCCCATTACAGGTACACTTATACCGTGATAATGTTCACAATTATTAGCTTCCCGCCATCTCAAGTACACATACACAGTTATTACATTCACTCTTATTAGTTTTTCACCATCTCAGGTACACTTATACAGTGATAATGTTCACTCTATTTAGTTGTCCCCCATCCCAGGTAAAGCTATAACATGATAATGTTCACTCTACATAGTTTTTCCCCATCTCAGGTACACTTATATAGTGAAACCATAATTCTTATGTAGTGAAACCATATTTCTTGGTGATTTTAACACCAACTGGTACCCCTGCTTCTCAGACCACCACCCCCACTCATATAAATTTATCTGGGTTTAAACAGACTATAACTTCTCCCACTAGGAACCAACCAACAAGGAAAGTATTCTAGACTGGATCCTAGTTAATAACCAACCCTAACTGTACACAGCTGGTACTCTCCTTGATGACCTCAGCAACCATTGTCTAACCTATATCATAAAACATAAGGCAGGAAACCCTCACCAGCCCAAATATAAAACATTTAGAAACAGGAAAACCTTTGATGCTGCTATATTCCAAAATGAATTAAAAGCAGTTGACTGGTCAAAACTAAAAAATCTAACATTAGAGGAGGCCATAGATCACTTTGACACTAAATTCCTAAGTATCCTTGATTCCCATGCTCCAGCACGTACAATAATAACTAGATCAAATACAGCACCATGGCTCACAAAAGATACCAAAGCAAAATCAAAACTAGAAACAGAGCCTGGGCCAGCTGGAGAACAACCAAAGCCCCACTTGATCATCTAAAATATTGTCAACTCAGGAATGATACAAAAAAAAAATCTATTTTACTGGATAAAAAAAAGCTTCTACCAAAGTCTCCTACAAAAACACCACAACAACCCTCAAAAGTTCTGGGCAGGCTTAAATCAACTACTTTGTTCAGATCACTCCACAACCCCAACCCCGGCTAACTACACCCATAGTTCCCCAGAGACAATAGCTAGCGCCTTTAATAACTTTTTAACCGAAACAATCCAATCCCTAGCAAATCAACTAACCTCCTCTAACTTAAACCACATGCCTAATCTACCTAATAATCACCTGGAATTTGGCTTCCAACCAATATCCACTAGTTTTATGAAAACACTTCTAAAAAATCTAAAACCTACGACCCTCGCTGCTGACCTCCTCCCTGCAGAGTACCTGCAAATAGCTGCAGATGCCATTGCATATTCCATATCTATCCTCATCAACAGAACCTTATCCGAAAATGCTATCCCCTCCCTCTGGAGAATATCTCACATCATCCCACTCCATAAAGGTCGTAGCTTTACAGACATATCCAGCTATAGACCCATTGCCATTCTTTCCCCACTAGCCAAAATAATGGAGAAATGTGTACACAAGCAATTAATGCAATACCTTACACAGAATAACTTACTATACAACTCCCAGCATGGATTCAGGCCATACTGCAGCACCACCTCAGCCCTCCTTTCCTTTACTACTGCCATAAACCAAAACAGGAATGACAATAGGCTAACCTCTGCCCTCTTTCTTGACCTATCAAAAGCCTTTGACATGGTCAACAATGAACTTCTCATTCTTTCACTAAAATCTATTTCCCTCAACACACCTGCTATCCAGTGGTTCCAGTCCTACCTGACTGGTAGACAGCAGGCAGTACTATGGCAGGGCAAACTCTCCAGCCAGTTACCTCTCACACTTGGTGACCCTCAAGGGTCCATACTAGGTCCACTACTTTTCTCTTTTTTTATCAACAACCTCCAAACTGCTATCCCTAAAGCCACCTGCATCCAATACGCAGATGATTCCACTCTCATCTGCTCAGCCAACTCCCCATCCAACTTGCAAATCTTAACCCAAAATACATTTAACACTATCGAGAACTGGCTCACCAATCAATGCCTACTTCTGAACCCCAATAAAACTAAACTTCTACTCTTCTCCCCACTAGTAGATCCACCACATTTTCATTCTGTGTCATATCTAACAATGGTACCCCTATTTCCCCAGATAATCACACCAAACTGCTAGGGGTTATCATAGACAATAATCTCAAATTTGACCTAAAGGTCAACAAAACCACACAGGCCATCAATAAGAAGCTTGGATCACTGTACAGAAACAAGACATTTTTAACCTCGCTGGCTAGGACTGCAATCGCCCGATCACACCTACTCTCTACTCTCTTATATGCCTCGCCTGTACTCTCAAACCTCAACAAATCTGGACTAGGTAAGCTGTCCCATAGCCACAATCATATTGCCAGATTCGCCACTGGCTCCACCTATAGAACCCACCATTGCCAGAACCTAAACAACTAGAGTGGCTAGAACTGCCCAGCTTAATTCAATTCAATCAACTCTTAACAGCGCACAAAATTTTGTACCACCCTGAGGATACCCCCTCACTTAAAAATATTATTAAGCCATATAGCAATCTAAGATCTCTACAGTCATCCGATAAACTACTGGTCCAAACCCACAAAGCTAATAACTCTGCTGGTGAATCCCTGTTTGCCAACTTCATTGGCAAAACCTGAAATTCATTGCCAAACTATATAACCCTACAATCCTCCAAAAGTCTCTTCAAAAAAAACCTCAAACAGTATCTCAAAGTGAATTGGCTATGCCCATGTACCAACCCTGATTAGGTTATAAACTAAAAGCATATTCTGCATTTATCATAACTTGTAACTACATCACCAAGCTGTGCTTCCAATCTGATGTCTCTTACTTTTAATTCTCTGTCCATGACAATTGTGAGTCCCTACTAGGGAATCACTACTAACCCATTGTATAAAATCACTTTGTTTTTATAATTGTTTGCTAACTTCTGAGTAATCTATGTAAGTTTGTCTTTGTGGAGCTTTTCTCCCTGGGCCTCTGCTGAAAATGGACATGTATCCAGTCGGACTATCCCAGTAAACAAATGTAAAATAAATAAATAAAATAAAATAAATAAATAATGTTCACTCTTTTTAGTTTCCCCTCATCTCAGGTACACTTATACAGTGATAATGTTCACTCATTAGTTTCCCCCCATCTCAGGTACACTTATATAGTGATAATGTTCACTCTTTTTAGTTTCCCCCTATGTCAGGTATACTTAGACTATAATAATGTTCACTATTATTAGCTTCCCCCAATTTCAGGTACACTTATACGTGATAATGTTCACTCTTATTAGCTTTTCCCCAATCCAGGTACACTTATTCAGTGAAAATGTTCACTTTTATTAGGTTCCCCCATCTCAGATACACGTATACAGTTATAATGTTCACCCTTATTAGTTTCCTCCATTGTCAGGTACAATTATACTATGATAATGTTCACTATTATTAGCTCACCCCATCTCAGGTACACTTATACAGTTAAAATGCTCACTCTTATTAGTCTTCCCCCATCTCAGGTACTCTTATACAGTGATAATGTTCACTATTATTAGTCCCCCCATCTCAGCTACACTTTTTCAGTCATAATATTCACTCTTTTTAGTTTTTCCCCATCTGAGGTACACTTATAAAGTGATAATGTTCATGCTTATTAATTTTTCCCCAATCCAGTTACACTTATACAGTGATAATGCTCACTGTTATTAGATTCCTCACATTTTAGGTACACTTGTACGCTAATAATGTTCACTCTTATTAGATTTTCCACATATTAGGTACACATACAGTGATGATAATCACTCTAATTAGCTTCACCACATCTCAGATGCACTTATACAATTATAATGTTCGCTCATTATTTTGCCCCCATCTCAGGTACAATTATACAGTGATAATGTTCACTCTAATTAGTTTCTCCCCATATCAGATGCACTTATACAATAAGAGCCAAAACTAACAATGCGACCAGAAAACTAAAATCACGGATAGACTGAAACGTTTATTGTAAAGCAAAACAAATAACGTAGTACACAAACAATTCCAGTAAGCGCTTTCGTTTGGCTTCTGCCAAACTTTTTCCAACTGATGAAATACATCACTTCTTGTGGATTAAATAAACAAACAACTAACGTAATTAATGAATTAAAAAATTGGTAAAATTCAAATGTTTAAAGAAACAGCACCAGATTGTCATGTCAAAATACCCATTCGACACTTCTTCACACATAAAAAAGCAGGTATAAAACAAATGTAGAAAAATCAAATATCAAAGAAAAACAAAAACAACATAAAATTATGAAAGAATGGAGACTGTAAACTTGTGTAATATATAAGATGTTTATACGACAAATATTAATAATTATAAAATTATAAAATAATCGAGCATATATAAGTAATAACAATAATATGTTAACTTTATGACATTGTGTATGTTATCAAATAATGATAAAATTCACATTATAAAAAGGCGAATAATTTATATGTATGTGGGAGAATAAATAAATGTGAATAAGTATGCTGAATAGAAAAATACCTGTAATCCTTATCCGTATATAGGTGAGCATGTAGTGTAATTATAATGATAAAATATGTATATATATATATATATATTTATATATATATATATATATATATATATATATATATATATATATGTATAGAGGATCCCCATAAGTATATAAGTAAACCAATTAAAAATATATATACATGTATAAAAACTGTAAAAATTACTATAAAAAATATATATTAATATATAAATGTATGAATATATAAATATATGAATAAATATAAATAATGTATAAATATATGTAATGTGTATATATAATATAATATAATATGTAAGTTAAATAAATATGTAATCCATCAAGCACAGTAAATAAAACATATTTTATATAAAATAATTTTTTTAAATAATTCAAATAAATAAATGTTATAAAATAAGAAATTAGAATGAAAACCAAAATGCAAATAAAATGTTCCTAATCATCTCTCTAATGATTTTAATTTTAGAACACTAGTTATAGAGGTAGTATTATTCATCCCTGGCCAATTGTTAGCATTAAGTTTCAGTTGCCATTCTAATTCAAGTTTCTCCAAGGAGGGTTGCCATGCACCCCCCCAACATCCATTTTTAGAACATCCAAAACAACGAATTTAAAGGAATGTGAAGGGAATGTATTAATATGTTTCGCCAAGGCATTCAATTCATTACCATCACGTATTGCTCTTATATGTTCACCAATATGTTCTTTAAGCTTCCTTTCAGTTTTACCAATGTAAAACATGGTGCAACTAGAACATAAAGCACAATAAACAACTTTTTCGGTAGTGCAAGTGACCTTGTTCCTTAAACTAACTCTAAATTTATTAATTGTAATTTCATTTGTTTCAAAAACACAGGAACAATGTTTGCATCTACCACATCTAACAGTTTTCCCCATTTTCTTATTTTGCTTCCATTCAAAGCACTTTTTCAAATTAATACCTTTTTTATATACTATAGATGGACAGCAGTCAAAAAATTGATGGAGTGATGGATCATTAGTAATAAACTGCCAATTTTTGTAGAGAATATCTCATCAAATTACTATCAATATTCTAAGTAGTAATAAAACTTTTAGAAAACTTTTTACTAAAATTATTAATTCTAGAAACAGGCAAAACATGTGTCACATCTTGGGTAAAAGCTGAAACAGTACTCTCATTAAAATCGTTTCCAATATTTGTGCTGTCCAATGAATTTGAGTGAACATAATTATTATAATGTAACAGTGGTTTGAAATGTGAATTTTCACATTTAAATATTACTTCTGACATCACACTGTTAATCATCCTTTTGGGGTATCCCCCATTTTTAAACATACCGAATAAATTCAAACATTCTGTTATAAAATTATCCCATTTGCTCACCATTCTGGCAGCTCTTACAAATTGACCTTTAAGAACAGCTCTTTTTTGAGCAAACGGATGGCAACTGTCAAAATTAAAAAGCTGTTACTATAAGTCTTTTTACGAAATATCTTAGATGTAAAAATTTGATTATTAACATCTTTTTCTAACAATACATCCAAGTAAGCTATTGAATTATTATTGAATGTAATAGTAAATTTTAAGAAGGAAGTGGTTGAATTAATGTACGTTAAAAATTCATCTATTTTATCCTTACTCCCACTCCACAGTATAAATATATCATCCAAGAAACGTAAATATGTTTTGCAGTAATTAAAAAATCCAGAATTAAAAACATATTTTTCTCCCATATGTACATAACAATATTAGCATAGAGGCCTCCACATAGAGACCCCATAGCTACCCCATCCTTTTGAAAATAAATATTATTGTTAAAAATTATAAATTTATTTTTTAAAATAATGTCCAATAATTGGTCATATAAATTTATTTTGGTTTGAGCCAAGCCTTTTTCATTCAAATAAATATTAAACCATTCTATACCAATATCATGTGGAATTGCAGAGTACAAATCCTTAACGTCAATTGTAATAAAAATATCATTCTCATTATATACCACAGATCCCATAGGAGACAAAAAATCCCATGATTCTTTCAATAGATGTTTTTCTGAATAAATATATGTTTTTAAGTTATTGTCAATAAATTTCGCTATCGGGTTTGTAATAGACCCCTGTGCATCCACTATAGGTCTAAAAGGGGGTTTATTAACATCTTTATGAATTTTAGGGACTCCGAATATAGTCAGAGTCCTAGGATGACTAATATTCATATAATTGAATTCATCAATATCTATGTCACCATCAATGAAGAGGTCATACAGGATGCCTTTGTTTCGCCTATATGCCCCATTCATTTCATTAATGGAACTAAATTGATATGTAGGGCTTTTAAAATAAATTCCATTTCATTAATGTAATCATGTATATTAAATATAGTAATACCCCATCCTTTATCTGGCTTTATAAATCTAATGTTATTCATACTACTTAAATTAAATAACATATCATGCTTGATGTTGGACAAATTATGAGTTGTATATCTGGTATTTCCCCCTTAATTGCTCGAAAATCTAACTCACACATTTTCTCAAATATTTCTAGGGTGGGATGTAATGGAGGATTAAAAGAACTAGATATATAAAATGGTCTTGTCACTTGTTCTGTGTTGTGAAATAAAAAACCTAAATTTAACTTCCTAACAAACATTTTCAAATCAATTAAGGAATGTGCAATATCCATGTTTCTACTAGGAATGAAAGATTGACCACGAGACAACACTTCACAAATATTACTATCAAAAACTAAATCAGAATAATTGTACACCACAAAATCTTTCTTATTATCATAATACAGTGCGGGTCCATTTGTAGTGAAGTGTTCACCAACTAGCGACCCCTCCATTGACCCTTGTAATGGTTGTTCTCCCTCTGGAAAAGGTGCCCTGACTGTAAGTTTGTTGTTGTGGACCCCAATTCCTTCTCTGGTTTTGCTGTTGAAAGTTTTGCTGGCATTGCATTAGTCTTTCCAATCTTCGTAAAGGTGGGAAAGATTCTGTTCCTAAAAATTCAGTGTCATCCTCATATACATCATCGTCTCTATTGATGTCTAAATTTATATTATTATCATTAGAATTTTCAGTTGTAACCAGTTTTTGTCCCCATTGTTGTGAAATGGGGGGTGGGGGGTAAGCCGTACCTTGCCCATAAGCATTTAAATCTCGGTCAAGTTTTTTAAGTTTCCTATCTATAATTACTTTCATTTTCTCATCAATTGATTTGAAAATGCGAAGGTAGTCATAGTCATTATCATTAAAAGCAGAATCTTTCTTAACCAATGTATCAAGTTCATTAGCTTGCTTAGTCAATGCCTCTATTGTTTTTTTATTGTCACAGATAACTAATTTCATGTAGTCAATTCCGAACTTGTCAAATAACTTAATTAATTCTATATGCAGAGAAGAATTTGCTATGAGACCAGTGGGGAATCTCCAAACACGTAGCCCTTTTGGGACAATGTTCTTATTTATACATTCCTGAAAATAATTATTACCCATCTGTAATTTTTTTATTTTTAATAAGACACAGTCCAAATCAGCCAGTTTATCACTAAATGATTTTAACGTACCTGAGGTACTATTAATTGTAGGTGAAAAACCTTTGCTGTTATTTATCCATGTTGAAAATTCATCGCTCATACTGGCATTTAAAGCCGCTGAGGTAGAAGGTTGATCATTAGTTCCTGCGTCTATTCGGCCCAAAGTGGAGGAACGTCTCCTGTTAGACTCATCCAAATCAATCCCTTTAATGTCCACCAGTGGATTTGAGTGAAGAGTAAGGTTAGAATACTGAGACAAGTTGCGCTGCTCCATTCGGTCCATGCGATCAGTTAATTTTTGAATTAATTGTGTTAAAGACTTAAACATATTTTCAGAAGTGGTTTCTGGTGCTGTTACGGTCTCCATCTCAGCCACATCCATGTCGAAGTAACCAAAACAATAAGAGCCAAAACCAACAATCCGACCAGAAAACTAAAATCACGGATAGACTGAAACATTTATTGTAAAGCAAAACAAATAACGTAGTACACAAAAGATTCCAGTAAGCACTTTCGTTTGGCTTCTGCCAAACGTCTTCCAACTGATGAAATACATCACTTCCTGTGGATTAAATAAACAAACAACTAACGTAATTAATGAATTAATTAAGTTATTTGACAAGTTCGGAATTGACTACATGAAATTAGTTATCTGTAACAATAAAAAAACAATAGAGGCATTGACTAAGCAAGCTAATGAACTTGATACATTGGTTAAGAAAGATTCTGCTTTTAATAATAATGACTATGACTACATTCGCATTTTCAAATCAATTGATGAGAAAATGAAAGTAATTAGAGATAGGAAACTTAAAAAAACTTGACCGGGATTTAAATGCTTATGGGCAAGGTACGGCTTACCCCCCACCCCCCATTTCACAACAATGGGGACAAAAACTGGTTACAACTGAAAATTCTAATGATAATAATATAAATTTAGACATCAATAGAGATGATGATATATACGAGGATGACACTGATTTTTTAGGAACAGAATCTTTCCCACCTTTACAAAGATCGGAAAGACTAATGCAACGCCAGCAAAACTTTAAACAGCAAAACCAGAGGAGGAATTGGGGACCACAACAACAAACTTACAGTCGGGGCACCTTTTCCAGAGGGAGGAACAACCATTATAAGGGTCAATGGAGGGGTCGCTAGTTGGTGAACACTTGACTACAAATGGACCCGCACTGTATTATAATAATAAGAAAGATTTTGTGGTGTACAATTATTCTGATTTAGTTTTTGATAGTAATATTTGTGAAGTGTTGTCTCATGGTCAATCTTTCATTCCTAGTAGAAACATGGATATTGCACATTCCTTAATTGATTTGAAAATGTTTGTTAGGAAGTTAAATTTAAGTTTTTTATTTCACAACACAGAACAAGTGACAAGACCATTTTATACATCTAGTTCTTTTAATCCTCCGTTACATCCCACCCTAGAAATATTTGAGAAAATGTGTGAGTTAGATTTTCGAGCAATTAAGGGGGGAAATACCAGATATAGAACTCATAATTTGTCCAAAATCGAGCATGATATGTTATTTAATTTAAGTAGCATGAATAACATTTGATTTATAAAGCCAGATAAAGGAGGGGGTATTACTATATTTAATATACATGATTACATTAATGAAATGGAATTTATTTTAAAAAGCCCTACATATCAATTTAGTTCCATTAATGAAATGAATGGGGCATATAGGCGAAACAAAGGCATCCTATATGACCTCTTCATTGATGGTGACATAGATATTGATGAATTCAATTATATGAATATTAGCCATCCTAGGACTCCGACTATATTCGGAGTCCCTAAAATTCATAAAGATGTTAATAAACCCCCTTTTAGACCTATAATGGATGCACAGGGGTCTATTACAAACCCGATAGTGAAATTTATTGACAATAACTTAAAAACATATATTTATTCAGAAAAACATCTATTGAAAGACTCATGGGATTTTTTTTGTCTACCATGGGATGTGTGGTATATAATGAAAATTATATTTTTATTACAACTGACGTTAAGGATTTGTACACTGCAATTCCACATGATATTTGTATAGAATGGTTTAATATTTATTTGAAAGAAAAAGGCTTGGCTCAAACCAAAATAAATTTATATGACCAATTATTGGACATTATTTTAAAAAATAATTTTATAATTTTTAACAATAATATTTATTTGCAAAAGGATGGGGTAGCTATGGGGTCTCCATGTGGAGGTCTCTATGCTAATATTGTTATGTATATATGGGAGAAAAAATATGTTTTTAATTCTGGATTTTTTAATTACTGTAAAACATATTTACGTTTCTTGGATGATATATTTATACTGTGGAGTGGGAGTAAGGATAAAATAGATGAATTTTTAACGTACATTAATTCAGTCACTTCCTTCTTAAAATTTACTATTACATTCAATAATAATTCAATAGCTTACTTGGATGTATTGTTAGAAAAAGATGTTAATAATCAAATTTTTACATCTAAGATATTTCGTAAAAAGACTTATAGTAACAGCGTTTTACATTTTGACAGTTGTCATCCATTTGCTTAAAAAAGAGCTGTTCTTAAAGGTCAATTTGTAAGAGCTGCCAGAATGGTGAGCAAATGGGATAATTTTATAACAGAATGTTTGAATTTATTCTGTATGTTTAAAAATAGGGGATACCCTGAAGTAATATTTAAATGTGAAAATTCACATTTCAAACCACTGTTACATTATAATAATTATGTTCACTCAAATTCATTGGACAGCACAAATATTAGAAACGATTTTAATGAGAATACTGTTTCAGCTTTTACCCAAGATGTGACACATGTTTTGCCTGTTTCTGGAATTAATAATTTTAGTAAAAATTTTTCTAAAAGTTTTATTACTACTTACAATATTGATAGTAATTTGATAAGAGATATTCTCTACAACAATTGGCAGTTTATTACTAATGATCCATCACTCCATCAATTTTGTGACTGCTGTCCATCTATAGTATATAAAAAAGGTATTAATTTGAAAAAGTGCTTTGAATGGAAGCAAAATAAGAAAATGGGGAAAACTGTTAGATATGGTAGATGCAAATATTGTTCCTATGTTTTTGAAACAAATACAATTACATTTAATAAATATAGAGTTAGTTTAAGGGACAAGGCCACTTGCACTACCGAAAAAGTTGTTTATTGTGCTTTATGTTCTAGTTGCACCATGTTTTACATTGGTAAAACTGAAAGGAAGCTTAAAGAACGTATTGGTGAACATATAAGAGCAATACGTGATGGTAATGAATTGAATGCCTTGGCAAAACATATTAATACATTCCCTTCACATTCCTTTAAATTCGTTGTTTTGGATGTTCTAAAAATGGATGTTAGGGGGGTGCATGGCAACCTTCCTTGGAGAAACTTGAATTAGAATGGCAACTGAGACTTAATGCTAACAATTGGCAAGGGAAGAATAATACTATCTCTATAACTAGCATTCTAAAATTAAAATCATTAGAGAGATGATTAAGAACATTTTATTTGCATTTTGGTTTTCATTCTAATTTCTTATTTTATAACATTTATTTATTTGAATTATTTAAAAAAAATATTTTATATAAAATATATTTTGTTTACTGTGCTTGATGGATTACATATTTATTTAACTTACATATTATATTATATTAAATATACACATTACATATATTTATACATTATTTATATTTATTCATATATTTATATATTCATACATTTAAATATTAATATATATTTTTTATAGTATTTTTTACAGTTTTTATACATGTATATATATATTTTTTGTAATTGGTTTACTTATATACTTGTGGGGATCCTCTCTCTCTCTCTATATATATATATATATATATATATATATATATATATATATATATATACATATTTTATCATTATAATTACATTACATGCTCACCTATATACGGATAAGGATTACAGGTATTTTTCTATTCAACATATTTATTCACATTTATTTATTCTCCCACATACATATATATTGTTCGCCTTTTTATAATGTGAATTTTATCGTTATTTGATAACATACACAATGTCATAAAGTTAACATTTTATTGTTATTACTTATATATGCTTGATTATTTTATAATTTTATATTTATTAATATTGCTCGTAGAAACATCTTATATATTACAGAAGTTTACAGTCTCCATTCTTTCAAGATTTTATGTTGTTTTTGTTTTTCTTTGATATTTGATTTTTCTACATTTGTTTTATACCTGCTTTTTTACGTGTGAATCAGGGTCGAATGGGTATTTTGACATGACAATCTGGTGCTGTTTCTTTAAACATTTGAATTTTACCAATTTTTTTAATTCATTAATTACGTTAGTTGTTTATTTAATCCACAGGAAGTGATGCATTTCATCAGTTGGAAAAACTTTGGCAGAAGCCAAACGAAAGCGCTTACTGGAATCTTTTGTGTACTACATTATTTGTTTTGCTTTACAATAAACGTTTCAGTCTATCCGTGAACTTATACAATGATAATGTTAATTCTTATTAGTTTTCTCTCCATCTGAGGTAACTTATACAGTGATAATGTTCGCGCTTATTAGTTTCCCCCATCTCAGGTAGACATATACAGTGATAATATTCACTCTTGTTTGTTTCCTCCCATCTCAGTTACACTTATACAGTGATAATGTTCAGTCTTATTAGTTACCCTCCATCTCAGGTACACTTATCGAGTGATAATGTTCACACATTAGTTTTCCCCCATTTCAGGTACACTTATATAGTGATAATGCTCATTGTTATTAGTTTTCCCATCTCAGATGCACTTGTACAGTGATAATCTTCACTCTTATTACTCACCCCCTCAGGTACACTTATACAGTGATAATGAGTGATAATGTACACTCATATTAGTTTCTCCCCATCTCAGGTACACTTATACTATGATAATGTTCACAAGTATTAGCTTCCCCCATCTCAGGTAAACTTCTACAGTGATAATGTTCACTCTTATTAGTTTCCTCCATCTCAGGTACACTTATCGAGTGATAATGTACACTCATATTAGTTTCTCCCCATCTCAGGTACACTTATACTGTGATAATGTTCACAAGTATTAGCTTCCCCCCATCTCAGGTACACATACACAGTGATAATGTTCACTCTCATTAGTTTTTCCCCATCTCAGGTAAACTTCTACAGTGATAATGTTCACTCTTGTTTGTTTCTCCCTATCTCAGGTACACTTATACAGGGATAGTCTACCCTCTTGTTAGTTTCCCCCATCTCAGTTACACTTATACAGTGATAATGTTCACTCTAATTTGTTTTTTTCGATCTCAGGTCATTTATAGTGTGATACTGTTCACTCTAATTCGTTTTTCCCCATCTTGGGGACACTTATATTGTGATAATATTCACTGTTATTAGTTATACCCCATCTCAGGTACACTTGTACAGTGGTAATGTTCACTCTTATTAGTTTCCCCCATCTCAGGTACACATCAAGTGATATTGTTCACTCTAATTAGTTTTCCCCAATTTCAGATACACTTATATAGTGATAATGTTCACTCTTATTAGTTTCCTCCATGTCAGGTACCCTTATACTGTACTAATGTTAAGACTTATTAGCTTCCCCCATCTCAGGTACACTTATACAGCGATAATGTTCACTCATTAGTGTTCTCCTATCTCAGGTACACCTATACAGTGATAATATTCACTCTTATTAGTTTCCTCCCATCTCAGGTACACTTATCGAGTGATAATGTTCATTCTTATTAGTTTTCCCCCATCTCAGGTACACTTATAAAGTGATAATGTTCACGGTTATTAGTTTTCCCCCATCTCACATACCCTTCTATAGTGATATTGCTCACTCTAATTTGGTTTCTCCATCTCAGGTAAACTTATACAATGATACTGTTCACTATTATTAGAGTCCCCCCATTTCAGGTACACTTATACTAAGATAATGTTCACTATTAATAGCTTCCCCCATCTCAGGTACACTTATACAGTGATACTGTTTACTCTTGTTAGCTTCCCCCCATCTCAGGGACTCTTATACAGTGATAATGTTCATTCTTATTAGTTTCCCCATCTCAGGTACACTTATACAGTGATAATGTTCACTCTTATTAGTTTTTACCATCTCATGTACACTTATACAGAGATAATGTTCACTCTTATTAGTATTTCCGCCATCTCAGGTGCACTTTCCCAGTTATAATGTTCACTCTTATTTGTTTTCCCCCATATCACGTACCCTTCTATAGTGAAAATGTTCACTCTTCTTAGTTTTCCCCATCTCAGGCACTCTTATACAGTGATTTTGTTCACTCATAAGTTTTCCCCATTTCAGGTACACCTATCGAGTGATAATGTTCACTTTAATTAGTTTTTCCCATCTCAGGTAAACTTATACAGTGATAATGTTCACTATTATTAGCGTCCTCCCATCTCAGGTACACTTATACAGTGAAAGTTTTTACTCTTGTTAATTTCCCCCCATCTCAGGTACACTTATACAGTGATAATGTTCACTCTTATTAGTTTTTACCATCTCAGTACACTTATACAGTGATAATTTCACTCTAATTAGTTTTCTGCCATCTCAGGTACACTTATACAGTGATAATGTTCACTCTTATTTGTTATCCCCCATTACATGTACAATTATAGTGTGATAATGTTCACCCTTATTAGTTTCCCCCAATGTCAGGTACACTTATACTGTGATAATGTTCGCTATTATTAGCTTTCCCCCATCTCAGGTACACTAATACAGTGATAATGTTTACTCTTATTAGTTTTCCTCCATCTCACGTACACCTATACAGTGATACTGTTCACTCTAATTTAGTTTTCCCAAATCTCAGGTACACTTGTACATTTATAATGTTCACTCTTATTAGTTTTCTCCCTTCTCAGGTACATTTACACAGTGATAATTTTCACACTTGTTAATTACCCCCACATCTCAGGTACACTTATACAGTAATAATGGTCACTCTTTTTAGATTTCTTCCCCATTCTCAGGTAAACTTATACAGTGATAATGTTCACTCTTATTAGTTTTTCCACATCTCAGGTACACTTATACAGTGATAATATTTCCTCTAATTAGCTTCTCCTGATCTCATATTCACTTATACAATTATAATATTCACTCTTATTAGTTTTCCCCCATCTCAGGTACACTTATACAGTGATAATGTTCACTCTTATTAGTTTCCCCCAACTCAGGTACAATTATCCAGTGATAATGTTCACTCTAGTTTCTCCCCGTATCAGATGCACTTATACAAAGATAATGTTCACTCTTATTAGTTTTCCCTCAATCTAAGGTAACTTATACCATGATAATGTTCACTTATTAGTTTCCCCCCATCTCAGGTAGACATATACAGTAATAATATTCACTAAAGTTACTTTCCCCCCATCTCAGGTACACCTATACAGTGATAAAGTTCACTCTTATTAGTTTCCCTTCCATCTCAGGTACACTTATCGAATGATAATGTTCACTCTTATTAGTTTTCCCCCATCTCAAGTACACTTATATAGGGATAATGTTCACTGTTATTAGTTGTCCCCATCTCAGGTAGACATATACAGTGATAATGTTCACTCTTATTAGTTTCTCCCCATCTCAGCTACACTTCTACTGTGATAATGTTCACAATTATTAGCTTCCCCTCATCTCAGATACACAGACACAGTGATAATGTTCACTCTTTTTAGTTTTTCTCCATCTCAGGTACACTTATACAGTGTTAATGTTCTCTCTAAATACTTTATCCACATCTTGGGTACAATTATATAGTGAAAATGTTCACTCTTATTAGTTTCCCCCCATGTCAGGTACACTTATACTATAATAATGTTCACTATTATTAGCTTCCCCCATCTCAGGTACATGTATACAGTGGTATTGTTCACTTTTATTAGTTTTCCCCCATCTCAGGCACACTTATACAGCGATACTATTCACTCTTATTAGTTTTCCCCATTCTCAGGTACACTTATCGAGTGATAATGTTCACTCTAATTAGTTTTCCCCATCTCAGGTACATGTATATAGTGATAATGTTCACTGTTATTAGTTTTCCCCATTTTAGGTACACCTATACAGTGATAATGTTGACTCTTATTAGTTTCCTCCATCTCAGGTACACTTATCGAGTGATAATGTTCACTCTTATTAGTTTCACTCATCTCAGGTACACTTATATAGTGATAATGTTCACTTTTATTAGAATTCCCCATCTCAGGTAAACTTATACAGTGATAATGTTGACTCTTATTAGTTTCCTCCATCTCAGGTACACTTATCGAGTGATAATGTTTACTCTTATTAGTTTTCCCTCATCTCAGGTACACTTATATAGTGATAATGTTCACTTTTATTAGAATTCCCCATCTCAGGTACACTTATACAGTGATAATGTTGACTCTTATTAGTTTCCTCCATCTCAGGTACACTTATCGAGTGATAATGTACACTCATATTAGTTTCTCCCCATCTCAGGTACACTTATACTGTGATAATGTTCACAAGTATTAGCTTCCCCCCATCTCAGGTACACAAACACAGTGATAATGTTTACTCTCATTAGTTTTTCCCCTTCTCAGGTAAACTTCTACAGTGATAATGTTCCCTCTTGTTAGTTTCCCCCATCTCAGGTACACTTATACAGTGATAATGTTCACTCTAATTTGTTTTTTTTTATCTCAGGTCACTTATAGTGTGATACTGTTCACTCTAATTCGTTTTTCCCCATCTTGGGGGCACTTATATAGTGATAATATTCACTGTTATTAGTTATACCCCATCTCAGGTACACTTGTACAGTGGTAATGTTCACTCTTATTAGTTTCCCCCATCTCAGGTACACATCAAGTGATATTGTTCACTCTTATTAGTTTTCCCCAATCTCAGATACACTTATATAGTGATAATGTTCACTCTTATTAGCTTCCTCCATGTCAGGTACCCTTATACTGTACTAATGTTCAGACTTATTAGCATCCCCCCATCTCAGGTACACTTATATAGTGATAATATTCACTCTTATTAGTTTCCTCCTATCTCAGGTACACTTATTGAGTGATAATGTTCATTCTTATTAGTTTTCCCCCATCTCAGGTACACTTATAAAGTGATAATGTTCACGGTTATTAGTTTTCCCCCATCTCACGTACCCTTCTATAGTGATATTGCTCACTCTAATTTGGTTTCTCCATCTCAGGTAAACTTATACAATGATACTGTTCACTATTATTAGAGTCCCCCCATTTCAGGTACACTTATACTAAGATAATGTTCACTATTAATAGCTTCCCCCATCTCAGGTACACTTATACAGTGATAATGTTTACTCTTGTTAGCTTCCCCCCATCTCAGGGACTCTTATACAGTGATAATGTTCATTCTTATTAGTTTCCCCATCTCAGGTACACTTATACAGTGATAATGTTCACTCTTATTAGTTTTTCCCATCTCATGTACACTTATACAGAGATAATGTTCACTCTTATTAGTATTTCCACCATCTCAGGTGCACTTTCACAGTTATAATGTTCACTCTTATTTGTTTTCCCTCCATATCACATACCCTTCTATAGTGAAAATGTTCACTCTTCTTAGTTTTCCCCATCTCAGGCACTCTTATACAGTGATTTTGTTCACTCATAAGTTTTCCCCATTTCAGGTGCACCTATGGAGTGATAATGTTGACTCTAATTAGTTTTCCCCATCTCAGGTAAACGTATACAGTGATAATGTTCACTATTATTAGCTTCCTCCCATCTCAGGTACACTTATACAGTGAAAGTTTTTACTCTTGTTAGTTTCCCCCCATCTCAGGTACACTTATACAGTGATAATGTTCACTCTTATTAGTTTTTACCATCTCAGTACACTTTTACAGTGATAATGTTCACTTTTATTGGTTATCCCCCATCACAGGTACACTTAAAGTGTGATAATGTTCACCCTTATTAGTTTCCCCTAATGTCAGGTACACTTATACTGTGTTAATGTTCACTTTTATTAGCTTCCCCATCTCAGGTACACTTATACAGTGATAATGTTTACTCTTATTAGTTTTCCTCCATCTCACGTATACCTATACAGTGATACTGTTCACTCTAATTTAGTTTTCCCAAATCTCAGATACACTTGTACATTTATAATGTTCACTCTTATTAGTTTTCTCCCTTCTCAGGTACATTTACACAGTGATAATTTTCACACTTGTTAATTACCCCCACATCTCAGGTACACTTATACAGTAATAATGGTCACTCTTTTTAGATTTCCTCCCCCATCTCAGGTAAATTTATACAGTGATAATGTTCACTCTTATTAGTTTTTCCACATCTCAGGTACACTTATACAGTGATAATATTTCCTCTAATTAGCTTCTCCCGATCTCATATTCACTTATACAATTATAATATTCACTCTTATTAGTTTTCCCCCCATCTCAGGTACACTTATACAGTGATACTATTCACTCTTATTAGTTTTCCCCATTATCAGGTACACTTATCGAGTGATAATGTTCACCCTAATTAGTTTTCCCCATCTCAGGTACATGTATATAGTGATAATGTTCACTGTTATTAGTTTTCCCCACTTTAGGTACACCTATACAGTGATAATGTTGACTCTTATTAGTTTCCTCCATCTCAGGTACACCTATCGAGTGATAATGTTCACTCTTATTAGTGAATTAGTTAATTAATTAGTTTTCCCCATCTCAGGTACATGTATATAGTGATAATGTTCACTGTTATTAGTTTTCCCCACTTTAGGTACACCTATACAGTGATAATGTTGACTCTTATTAGTTTCCCCCATCTCAGGTACACTTATTGAGTGATAATGTTCACTCTTATTAGTTTTCCCGCATCTCAGGTACACTTATATAGTGATAATGTTCACTTTTATTAGAATTCCCCATCTCAGGTACACTTATACAGTGATAATGTTCACTCTTATTACTTCCACCCCATTTCAGTTACACTTATACAGTGATAATGTTCACTCTTATTAGTTTCTCCACCATCTCAGGTGCACTTACACAGTGATAATGTTCACTCTTATTTGTTTTCTCCCATCTCACGTACCCTTCTATAGTGATAATGTTCACTCTTATTAGTGTTCCCCATCTCAGGTAAACTTATACAGTGATAATGTTCACTATTATTACAGTCCCCCCATTTCAGGTACACTTATACTGTGAAAATGTTCACTATTATTAGCTTCTTCCCAACTCAGGTACACTTATACAGCGATAATGTTTACTCTTGTTAGTTTCCCCCCATCTCAGGTACACTTATACAGTGATAATGTTCACTCTAATTAGTTTTTTTCTGATCTCAGGTACACTTATACACTTATATTAGTTTTTCCCCATTCTCAGGTATACTTATATAGTGATAATGTTCACTTCTATTTGTTTCCCCCCATCTCTGGTACATGTATTAAGTGATAACGTTCACTCATTAGTTTTCCCCACATCTCAGGTACACTTATACAGTGATAATGTTCACTCTTATTAGTTTCCCCCTCTTCTCAGGTATACTTATTGAGTTATAATGTTCACTCTTATTAGTTTTCTCCCATCTCAAGTTTACTTATATAGTAATAATGTTCACTATTATTAGTTTTCCCCATCTCAGGTACACTTATACAGTGATAATGATCACTCTTATTAGTTTCTCCCCATCTCAGCTACACTTATACTGTGATACTGTTCACAATTATTAGCTTGCCCTCATCTCAGGTACACATACACAGTGATAATGTTCACTCTTATTAGTTTTTCACCATCTCAGGTACACTTATACAATGATTATGTTCACTCTTATTAGTTTCCCCCCATCTCAGGTACACTTATGCAGTGATAAACTACAATCTTGTTAGTTTCCCCTCATCTCAGGAACACTTATACAGTGATAATGTTCACTCTAATTAGTTTTTCTGATCTCAGGTCACTTATACAGTGATAATGTTCACTTTAATTAGTTTTACCCCATCCCAGGTACAGTTTTAAAGTGATAATGTTCACTCTAAATAGTTTTTCCACATCTCGGGTACACTTATATAATGATATTGTTCACTCTTATTAGTATTTCCCCATTCTCAGATATACTTATACAGTGATAATGTTCACTCCTATTTGTTTCCCCCATCTCAGGTGCACGTATTGAGTGATAATGTTCACTCATTAGTTTTTCCACATCTCAGGTACACTTATACAGTGATAATGTTCACTCTAATTAGTTTCTTCCCATAACAGATGCACTTATACAATGATAATGTTCAGTCTTATTAGTATTCCCTCCATCTGAGGTAACTTATACAGTGATAATGTTTACTCTTATTAGTTTTCCCCATCTCAGGTACATGTATACAGTGATAATGTTTACTCTAATTAGTTTCCCCCGATCTCAGGTACACTTATACAGTAATAATGTTCACTCTTTTTAGACCCCCCCCCCCGCTCAGGTACACTTATACAGTGATATTGTGCATTCTTGTTAGTTCCCCCCATTTTAGGTACACTTATACAGTGATAATCGACATTCTTGTTAGTTTCCCCCATCTCAGGTACACTTATACAGTGATAATGTTAATTTAAATTAGATTTTTCCAATCTCAGGTCTCTTATACAGTGATAATGTTCACTCTAAATAGTTTTTCCCCATCTCTGGTACACTTATACAGTGATAATGTTCAAACTTATTTGTTCCCCCATCTCAGGTACACTTATTGAGTTATAATGTTCACTCTTATTAGTTATCCCCCATCTCAGGTACACTTATATAGTGATAATGTTCACTCTTATTAGTTTTCCCCATCTCAGCTACACTTATACAGTGATAATGTTCACTCTAATTTGTTTCTTCCCCTAACATATACACTTATACAGTAATAATGTTCACTTTTATTACTACACCCCTTACCATCTCATGTACACTTATACAGTGATAATGTTCACTCTTATTAGTTTCTCCACTATCTCAGGTGCACTTACACAGTGATATTGTTCACTCTTATTTGTTTTCCCCCATCTCACATACCCTTCTATAGTGATAATGTTCACTCTTATTAGTTTTCCCCATCTCGGATACTCATACAGTGATAATGTTCACTCATTAGCTTTCCCCATCTCAGGTACACCTATCAAGTGATAATTTTCACTCTAATTAATTTTCCCCATCTCAGGTAGACTTTTACAGTGATAATGTTCATTATTATTAGAGTCCCCCCATTTCAGGTACACTTATACTGTGATAATGTTCACAATTATTAGCTTCCCCTCATCTCAGGTACACATTCAAAGTTATAATGTTCACTCTTATTAGTTTTTCTCCATCTCAGGTACACTTATACAGTGATAATGTTCACTCTAACTAGTTTTCCCCCAACTCAGGTACACTTATACAGTGAAAATGTCCACTCATTAGTTTTCCCCCATCTCAGGTACACTTATACAGTGATAATGTTCACTCTTGTTAGTTTTCCCTCATCTCAGGTACACTTATACAGTGATAATGTTCACTCTTATTAGTTCCCCCAATCTGAGGTACACTTATCGAGTGATAATGTTCACTCTTATTAGTTTTCCCCCATCTCAGGTACACTTATATAGTGATAATGTTCACTGTTATTAGTTTTCCCCATCTCAGGTACACTTATACAGTGATAATGTTCACTCTTATTACTTACCCCCCTTCTCAAGTACACTTATACAGTGATAATATTTACTCTTATTAGTTTCTCCACCATCTCAGGTGCACTTACACAGTGATAATGTTCACTCTTATTCATTTTCCCCCATCTCACGTTCCCTTCTATAGTGATAATGTTCACTCTTTATAGTTTTCCCAACTCAGGTACTCTTATACAGAGATAATGTTCACTCTTATAAGTTTTCCTCATCTCAGGTGCACCTTTCGAGTGATAATGTTCACTGTAATTAGTTTTCCCCATCTCAGCTAAACTTATACAGTGATAATGTTCACTATTATTAGAGTCCCCCCATTTCAGGTACACTTATACAGTGATAATGTTCACTCTTATTAGTTTCCCCCATCTCAAGTACAATTATACAGAGATAATGTTCACTCTTATTTGTATTTCACCATCTCAGGTACACTTATACAGTGATAATGTTCACTCTAATTGGTCTCTTCCTGTAACAAATGAATTATACAATGATAATGTTCACTCTTATTAGTTTTCCCTCAATCTAAGGTAACTTATACCATGATAATGTTCACTTTTAATAGTTTCCCCCTGTCTCAGGTAGACTTATACAGTGATAATATTCACTCTTGTTAGTTTCTCCCCATCTCAGGTACACTTATCGAGTGATAATGTTCACTCTTATTAGTTTTCCCCATCTCAGGTACACTTATATAGTGATAATGTTCATTGTTATTAGTTTTCCCATCTCGGGTACACTTATACAGTGATAATGTTCACTCTTATTACTCCTCCCCCACTCTGGTACACATACAGTAATAAAGTATACTCATTAGTTTCTCGCCATCTCAGGTACACTTATACTGTGATAATGTTCACAATTATTAGCTTCCCCTCATCTGAGGTACACATACACAGTGATAATTATTTATTTATTTATTTATTGACATTTGTTAACCGGGTTTGTCCAACTGGGCTTGTGGCCCATTTTCAGTGGAGACCCAAGGATAAAAGCTCCAGTAATACATTTTAAAACAAGTACAATTTTAAACAACATTGATAGAATAGCAGTTATAGCAAAACGATTCACATATGTGTTGGGTTACATGCATAAAGTTAAAGTTGCATTAAAAAGAAGCTAAGTAACAATTTTACATTGATATAGTTGAATAGGTCAACAATAAACATTTTTTGTTTGTATAAAATTGTGCAAATGCATAGTAGACACATTGGAGAGAGAGGTGTAATGAGGTACTAAGTATGGTCCTTTTGAGGGTACATAAAGGGAAGGAAGACTAGGTAGGGTCATGGCAAGGGCAGGTTCTGGAATTGAGAAAATAAGCTTTTAGTTCACTTTTAAAGTGTGAGGTGTGGGAGATTGAAGGAAAGTCAAGAAGAAGTTTGTTCCAAGCATGGGCAAGGGAGTGTTTGTAGAGTAGTTTGCCTACTGACCTTTTTGGGTGGTAGATATCAAGTAATTGTTGGTTAGAAGTACGGAGGGTCCGAGATGGGATGTAGATGGAGACTAAGGAAGATAGAGATGGACAGAAGGAGGGTTTATAAAGAATAGAGTGTAGCATATGAAATTGAAAAGATAGCAGAAACTGGGGAAGTTCAAGCCATTGAAGAGAGTTTAATGAAATGCAGTGGTGTGAGTTGTATGGGGAGTTAGTAATGAATCTAGCTATTTTATGGTAAGTCTGTTGCAGTTTGTTTAGAATGGAGGACTGGATATTGGTAAGAACTGGGGCGGAGTAGAAGAGGGAGGGTAGGAGGAGTGTCTGGCCTAAGGTAAGTCTAGATTCAGGGGTTAGGAATTTTTTGTTCCAATATAGCAGACCTAGTTTCTGTTTTTTTTTTTTTTTTTTTTATACTTTGGAGTATGTGTAGGTTCAACTTGAATTCATCATCGATAATGACCCCTAGGAGTTTTGTGTGGATGTCAGGTTGGATGTTTGTATTGTTAGAAGATGTAATAAAAAAGGAGGTTTTGTGATGAGAAGGAGAATGGGAAAGGAAAAGTAGGAGTTTGGTCTTTTTGGGATTTAGGATCAATAGGTTGTGAGAGAGCCATTGTTCAGTGGATAGTAGGGCCTGTTGGGTCAGGGAGTGTAGTTCAAGAATGCTATTTGAGATGGATATAAGTGTGGAGTCGTCAGCATACTGAATAAGGGAGGATTCTTTGCATGAGGTGTAAAGATCATTGGTGTAGATGTTAAACAAAAGGGGTCCCAAGATGGAGCCTTGGGGAACACCAGTGGAGATGGGAAGGAAAGGTGAGGAGGATGAGAGCCATTTGGCAGATTGTTCCCTGCCAGATAGGTAACTATTAAACCAGACACGTGCGGAGGGGGATAGGTGGAGATTTTCGAGTTTGGATAGTAGTAGAGGATGAGAGACAGTATCGAAGGCTTTGGAAAGATCTAGAAAGAGACAGGACATGAGTTTGTTGTTGTCTAGGGCCTCTGCAATGATATGAGTGAAGGAAAGGAGGGCAGTGGTGGTGCTGTGGTGAGGACGAAATCCATGTTGGGTAGGGGTAAGTAAGTGGTGTCTGAGGAGGTGATTGAGAAGCTGTGAGTGAATACATTTTTCTAATATCTTGTAAAGGGGGGACAGAATGGCAATGGGTCAGTAGTTTGAGGGGTCAGTGGAGTTTCCACATCTCAGGTACACTTATACAGTGATAATGTTTACTCTTGTTAGTTTCCCACTATCTGAGGTACACTTATACAGTGATAATCTATACTCTTGTTAGTTTCCCCCCATCTCAGGTACACTTATACAGAGATAATGTTCACTCTAATTAGTTTTTTTCGATCTCAGGCCATTTATACAGTGATAATGTTCACTCTAATTACTTTTCCCCATCCCTGGTACAGTTATAAAGTGATAATGTTCACTCTTATTAGTTTTCCCCCATCTCAGGTACACTTATACAGTGATAATGTTCACTCTTATTAGTTTTTCCAAATCTCAGGTACACTTATACAGTGATACTATTCACTCTTATTAGTTTCCGCCATCTTAGGTACAATTATACAGTGATAATGTTCACTCATTAGTTTTTCCCCATCTCAGGTACACTTATAAAGTGATAATGTTCACTCTAATTAGTTTCATTCCATATCAGATGCACTTATACAGTGATAATGTTCACTCATTAGTTTTCCCCCATCTGAGGTAACTTATACAGTGATAATGTTCACTCTTTTTAGTTTTCCCCCATCTCAGATACACTTATACAGTAATAGTTTTCACTGTTATTAGTTTCCCCCATCTCTAGTTCACTTATAGAGTGATAATGTTCACTCTTATTAGTTTTCTACAATCTCAGGTACACTTATATAGTGATAATGTTCACTCTTATTAGTTTCCCCCCATGTCAGGTACACTTATACTGTAATAATGTTCACGCTTATTAGCTTCCCCCCATCTCAAGCACACTTATACAGTGATAATGTTCACTCTTATTAGTTTTTTCTTATCTTAGGTACACCTATACAGTGACAATGTTTACTCTTATTAGTTTCCTCCCATCTCAGGTACACTTATCGAGTGATAATGTTCACTCTTATTAGTTTTCCCCCATCTCAGGTACACTTATACAGTGAAATTGTTCACTGTTATTAGTTTTCCCCATCTCAGGTACACTAATACAGAGATAAAGTTCAGTCTTATAACTCCCCCCATCTCATGTACACTTATACAGTGATAATGTTCACTCTCATTAGTTTCTCCACCATCTCAGGTGCACTTATACAGTGATAATGTTCACTCATATTCATTTTCCCCCATCTCACGTACCCTTCTATAGTGATATTGTTCACTCTTATTAGTGTTCTCCATCTGAGGTACACTTATACAGTGATAATGTTCACTATTATTCGAGTCTCCCATTTCAGTTACACGTATACTGTGATAATGTTCACTATTAATAGCTTCCCCCATCTCAGGTACACTTATACAGTGATAATGTTCACTCTTATTAGTCCCCCCCCACCATCTCTGGTACACTTATCGAGTGATAATGTCCACTCTTATTAGTTTTTCCCCATCTAGGGTACACTTTTATAATGATAATGTTCATTGTTATTAATTTTCCCCCATCTCAGGTACACATACACAGTGATAATGTTCACTCCTATTAGTTTTTCCTCATCTCAGGTACACTTATACAGTGATAATGTTCACTCTAATTAGTTTTTCTGATCTCAGGTCACTTATACACTGATAATGTTCACTTTAATTAGTTTTCCCCCATCCCAGGTACAGTTATAAAGTGATAATGTTCACTCTAAATAGTTTTTCCCCATCTCGGGTACACTTATATAGTGATAATGTTCACTCTTATTAGTTTCCCCTCATCTCAGGTACACTTATACAGTGATAATATTCACTTTTATTAGTTTCCCCCCATCTCAGGTACACTTATTGAGTGATAATGTTCACTCTTATTAGTTTCCCCCATCTCAGGTACACTTATATAGTGATAATGTTCACTCTTTTTAGTTTTCCTCTATGTCAGGTATACTTATACTATAATAATGTTCACTATTATTAGCTTCCCCCAATTTCAGGTACACTTATACGTGATAATGTTCACTCTTATTTGTTTTTCCCCAATGCAGGTACACTTATTAAGTGATAATGTTCACTTTTATTAGTTTCCCCCCATCTCAGCTACACTTATACAGTTATAATGTTCACCCTTATTACTTTCCCCCATTGTAAGGTACACTTATACTGTAATAATGTTCACTATTATTAGCTTCCCCCATCTCAGGTACACATATACAGCTATAATGCTCACTCTTATTAGTTTTCCCCCATTTCAGGTACTGTTATACAGTGATAATTTTCACTCTTATTAGTTTTCCCCATCTCAGGTACACTTATACAGTGATAATATTCACTCTTATTTGTTGCCTCCCCCAACTCAGGTATACTTATGCCGTGATAATGTTGACTCTTATTAGTCTCCCCCCATCCCAGCTACACTTTTTCAGTCAT
The DNA here is from genome assembly GCF_019279795.1 of Protopterus annectens. Classification (NCBI taxonomy): domain Eukaryota; kingdom Metazoa; phylum Chordata; order Ceratodontiformes; family Protopteridae; genus Protopterus; species Protopterus annectens. The sequence continues at coordinate 564,908,685 of NC_056731.1, forward strand.
AATATTCACTCTTTTTAGTTTTTCCCCATCTCAGGTACACTTATAAAGTGATAATGTTCACTCCTTTTAATTTTTCCCCAATCCAGGTACAATTATACAGTGATAATGCTCACTCTTATTTGATTCTCCACATTTCAGGTACACTTATACAGTAATAATGTTCACTCTTATTTGCTTACCCCCATCCCATCTCAGGTACACTTATACAGTGATAATGTTCACTCTTATTAGTTTTTCCACATCTTAGGTACACTTATACAGTGATAATCACTCTAATTAGCTTCACCACATCTCAGATGCACTTATACAATTATAATGTTCACTGTTATTATTTTGCCCCCATCTCAGGTGCAATTATACAGTGATAATGTTCACTCTTATTAGTTTTTCCCCATCTCAGGTACACATACAGTGATAATGTTCACTCTAATTAGATTCTCCCCATATCAGATGCACTTATACAATGATAATGTTCACTCTTATTAGTTTTCCCTCCTTCTGAGGTAACTTATACAGAGATAATGCTGACTCTTATTTGTTTCCGCCCATCTCAGGTAGACATATACAGTGATAATATTCACTTTTGTTTGTTTCCTCCCATCTCAGTTACACTTATACAGTGATAATGTTAAGTCTTATTAGTTACTCCCCATGTCAGTACACTTATCGAGTGATAATGTTCACTCTCATTAGTTTTTCCCCATCTGAGGTACACTTACATATTGATAATGTTCATTGTTATTAGTTTTCCCATCTCAGATACATTTGTACAGTGATAATCTTCCCTCTTATTACTCCCCCTCTCAGTTACACTTATACAGTGATAATGTTCACAGGTATTAGCTTCCCCCCATCTCAGGTACACATGCGCAGTGATAATGTTCACTCTCATTAGTTTTTCCACATCTCAGGTAAACTTATGCAGTGATAATGTTCACTCTTGTTTGTTTCCACCTATCTCAGCTACACTTATACAGGGATAATCTACACTCTTGTTAGTTTCCCCCCATCTCAGGTTCACTTATACAGTGATAATGTTCACTCTAATTTGTTTTTTTTCAATCTCAGGTCACTTATACAGTGATAATGTTCACTCTAATTAGTTTTCCCCCATCCCAGGCACAATTATAAAGTGATAATGTTCACTCTAAATAGTTTTCCCCCATCTTCGGTACGCTTATATTGTGATAATATTCATTCTCATTAGTTTCCCCCATCTAAGGTACACCTATGCAGTGATATTGTTCACCCTTAACAGTTTTCCCCAATCTCAGGTACACTTATACAGTGATAATGTTCACTCTTATTAGTTTTCTCCTATCTCAGGTACACCTATAGAGTGATAATTTTTACTCTTGTTAGCTTCCTCCCATCTCAGGTACTTTTATTGAGTGAAAATGTTCACTCTTATTAGTTTCTCCACCATCTCAGGTGCACTTATACAGTGATAATGTTCACTTGTATTCATTTTCCGCCATCTCACGTACCCTTCTATAGTGATAGTGTTCACTCTTATTAGTGTTCTCCATCTCAGGTACACTTATACAGTGATAATGTTAACTATTATTCTAGTCCCCCCATTTCAGTTACATGTATACTGTGATTATGTTCACTATTAATAGCTTCTCCCATCTTAGGTACACTTATACAGTGATAATGTTCACTCTTATTAGTTTTCTCCTATCTCAGGTACACCTATAGAGTGATAATTTTTACTCTTGTTAGCTTCCTCCCATCTCAGGTACTTTTATTGAGCGATAATGTTCACTCATTAGTTTTCCCCCATCTCAGGTACACTTATATAGTGAAAATGTTCACTGTTATTAGTTTTCCCCATCTCAGGTACTCTAATACAGAGATAATTTTCACTCTTATAACCCCCCCATCTCATGTACACTTATACAGTGATAAGTGATAATGTTCACTCTTATTAGTTTCTCCACCATCTCAGGTGCACTTATACAGTGATAATGTTCACTCGTATTCATTTTCCGCCATCTCACGTACCCTTCTATCGTGATATTGTTCACTCTTATTAGTGTTCTCCATCTCAGGTACACTTATACAGTGATAATGTTCACTATTATTCTAGTCCCCCCATTTCAGTTACACGTATACTGTGATAATGTTCACTATTAATAGCTTCTCCCATCTTAGGTACACTTATACAGTGATAATGTTCACTCCTATTAGTCCCCCCCCATCTTCGGTACACTTATCGAGTGATAATGTCCACTCTTATTAGTTTTCCCCCATCTAGGGTACACTTTTATGGTGATAATGTTCCTTGTTATTAGTTTTCCCCCATCTCGGGTACACTTATATAAGGATAATATTCACTCTTTTTAGTTTCCCCCCATCTCAGGTACACTTACCAAGTGATAATGTTCACTCTTATTAGTTTTCCACCATCTCATGTACACTTATATAGTGATAATGTTCACTCTTTTTAGTTTCCCCCTATGTCAGGTATACTTATACTATAATAATGTTCACTATTATTAGCTTCCCCCAATTTCAGGTACACTTATACGTGATAATGTTCACTCATTCGTTTTTCCCCAATGCAGTTACACTTATTCAGTGATAATGTTCACTTTTATTAGGTCTCCCCCCATCTCAGATACACTTATACATTTATAAAGTTCACCCTTATTAGCTCCCCCATCTCAGGTACACTTATACAGTTATAATGCTCAGTCTTATCAGTTTTTTCCCATCTAAGGTACTCTTATACAGTGATAATTTTCACTCTTATTAGTTTTCCACATCTAATGTACACTTATACAGTGGTAATTTTCAATTTTATTAGCCTACCCCCCCCCCCCACACATCTCAGCTACACTTATACAGCCATAATTTTCACGCTTTTTAGTTTTCCCCCCATCTCAGGTACACTTATAAAGTGATAATGTTCACTCTTATTAGTTTTTCCACATCTCAGGTACACTTATACAGTGATAATATTCACTCTTATTAGTTTCCGCCATCTTAGGTACAATTATACAGTGATAATGTTCACTCATTAGTTTTTCCACATCTCAGGTAAACTTAAAAAGTGATAATGTTCACTCTAATTAGTTTCTCTCCATATCAGATGCACATATACAGTCATAATGTTCACTCTTATTAGTTTTCCCCCATCTGATGTAACATATACAGTAATAATGTTCACTCTTTTTAGTTTTCCCCCATCTCAGGTACACTTATACAGTAATAATGTTCACTCTTATTAGTTTCCCCCATCTCAAGTTCACTTATCAAGTGATAATGTTCACTCTTATTAGTTTTCTCCAATCTCAGGTACACTTATTTTGTGATAATGTTCACTCTTATTAGGTTCCCCCCATGTCAGGTACACTTATACTGTAATAATGTTCACGCTTATTAGCTCCCCCCATTTCAAGTACACTTATACAGTGATATGTTCACTCTTATTAGTTTTCCCCCAGAGCAGGTACACTTATACAGTGATAATGTTCACTCTTATTAGTTTTTTCCTATCTCAGGTACACCTATACAGTGACAATGTTTACTCTTATTAGTTTCCTCCCATCTCAGGTACACTTTTTGAGTGATAATGTTCAATCTTATTAGATTTCCCCCATCTCAGGTACACTTATACAGTGAAAATGTTCAGTGTTATTAGTTTTCCCCATCTCAGGTACACTAATACAGAGATAAAGTTCACTCTTCTAACTCACCCCATCTCATGTACACTTATACAGTAATAAGGTTCACTCTTATTTGTCCCCCGCCATCTCCGGTACACGTATTGAGTGGTAATGTCCACTCTTATTAGTTTTCCCCCATCTAGGGTACACATTTATAATGATAATGTTCATTGTTATTAGTTTCCCCCATCTCATGTACACTTATATAGTGATAATGTTCACTCTTATTACCCCCCCCCCCCATTACAGGTACACTTATACAGTGATAATGTTCATTCTTATTAGTCTCTCCCCATCTCAGGTACACTTATACTTTGATAATGTTCACAATTATTAGCTTCCCGCCATCTCAGGTACACATACACAGTGATAATGTTCACTCCTATTAGTTTCTCCACCATCTCAGGTGCACTTATACAGTGATAATGTTCACTCATATTCATTTTCCCCCATCTCACGTACCCTTCTATAGTGATATTGTATACTCTTATTAGTGTTCTCCATCTCAGGTACTCTTATACAGTGATAATGTTCACTATTATTCGAGTCCCCCATTTCAGTTACACGTATACTGTGATAATGTTCACTATTAATAGCTTCCCCCATCTCAGGTACACTTATACAGTGATAATGTTCACTCTTATTTCCCCCCATCTCCGGTACACTTATTGAGTGATAATGTCTACTCTTATTAGTTTTCCCCCATCTAGGGTACCCATTTATAATGATAATGTTCATTGTTATTAGTTTTCCCCCATCAAATGTACACTTATATAGTGATAATGCTCACTCTTATTACCCCCCCCATTACAGGTGCACTTATACAGTGATAATGTTCATTCTTATTAGTTTCTCCCCTTCTCAGGTACACTTATACTTTGATAATGTTCACAATTATTATCTTCCACCATCTCAGGTACACATACACAGTGATAATGTTCACTCTTATTAGTTTTCCCTCATCTCAGGTACACTTATACAGTGATAATTTTCACTCTAATTATTTTTTTCCAATCTCAGGTTACTTATACAGTGATAATGTTCACTCTAATTAGTTTTCCCCCATCCCAGGTAAAGTTATAAAGTGATAATGTTCATTCTAAATAGTTTTTCCCCATCTTGGGTACACTTATATAGTGATAATGTTCACTCTTTTTAGTTTCCCATCATCTCAGGTACACTTATACAGTGATAATGTTCACTCTTATTAGTTTCCCCCCATCTCAGGTTTACTTATCGAGTGATAATGTTCACTCATTAGTTTCCCCCCTCACAGGTACACTTATATAGTGATAATGTTCACTCTTTTTAGTTTCCCCCTATGTCAGGTATACTTATACTATAATAATGTTCACTATTATTAGCTTCCCCCAATTTCAGGTACACTTATACGTGATAATGTTCACTCTTATTTGTTTTTCCCCAATGCAGGTACACTTATTCAGTGATAATATTCACTTTTATTTGTTTCCCCCCATCTCAAATACACTTATACAGTTATAATGTTCACCCTTATTACTTTCCCCCATTGCCAGGTACACTTATACTGTGATAATGTTCACTATTATTAGTTCCCCCCATCTCAGGTACACATATACAGCTATAATGCTCACTCTTGTTAGTTTTCCCCCATCTCAGGTACTCTTATACAGTGATAATTTTCACTCTTATTAGTTTTCCCCATCTCAGGTACTTTTATACAGTGATAATATTCACTCTTATTTGTTGCCCCCCCCAACTCAGGTATACTTATACCGTGATAATGTTCACTCTTATTAGTCTCCCCCCATCTCAGCTACACTTTTTCAGTCATAATATTCACTCTTTTTAGTTTTCCCCCATCTCAGGTACACTTATAAAGTGATACTGTTCACTCCTATTAATGTTTCCCCAATCCAGGTACAATTATACAGTGATATTGCTCACAATTATTTGATTCTCCACATTTCAGGTACACTTATACTGTCATAATGTTCACTCTTATTTGCTTAACCCCATCCCATCTCAGGTACACTTTTACAGTGATAATGTTCACTCTTATTAGTTTTTCCACATCTAGGTACACTTAAACAGTGATAATAATCACTCTAATTAGCTTCACCACATCTCAGATGCACTTATACAATTATAATGTTCACTGTTATTATTTTGCCCCATCTCAGTTACAATTATACAGTGATAATGTTCACTCTTATTCGTTTTTCCCCATCTCAGGTACACATACATTGATAATGTTCACTCTAATTAGTTTCTCCCCATATCAGATGCACTTATACAATGATAATGTTCACTCTTATTAGTTTTCCCTCCTTCTGAGGTAACTTATACAGTGATAATGCTCACTGTAATTAGTTTCCCCACATCTCAGGTAGACATATACAGTGATAATATTCACTCTTCTTTGTTTCCTCCCATCTCAGTTACACTTATACATTGATAATGTTCAGTCTTATTAGTTACTCCCCATCTCAGGTACACTTATCGAGTGATAATGTTCACTCTTATTAGTTTTCCCCCATCTCAGGTACACTTATATAGTGATAATGTTCATTGTTATTAGTTTTCCCATCTCAGATACATTTGATAATCATCACTCTTATTACTCCTCCCCTACTCTGGTACACTTATACAGTAATAAAGTACACTCTTATTAGTTTCTCCCCATCTCAGGTACACTTATACTGTGATAATGTTCACAATTATTAGCTTCCCCCATCTCAGGTACACATACACAGTGATAATGTTCACTCTTATTACTCCCCTCCCATCTCAGGTACACTTATACAGTGATTAAGTTCACTCTAATTAGTTTTTCCCATCTCAGGTCACTTATACAGTGATAATGTTCACTCTAATTAATTTTCCCCCATCCCAGGTACAGTAATAAAGTGATAATGTTTACTCTAAATAGTTTTTCACCATCTCGGGAACACTTATTTAGTGATAATGCTCACTCATTAGTTTTCCCCATCTCGGGTACACTTATACAGTGATAATGTTCACTCTTATTAGTTTTCCCCCATCTCAGGTACACTTATATAGTGATAATGTTCACTGTTATTAGTTTCCCCATCTCAGGTCCACTTATACAGTGATAATGTGCACTCTTGGGACCCCTTTAGTTTCCCCATCTCAGGTCCATCTTATACACCTCTTGCAATCTTTAAGAAATCCTCCCTTATTCAGTATGCCGACGACTCCACACTTATATCCATCTCAAATAACAGTCCTGATTTACACTCCCTGACCCAACAGGTCCCACTACCCACTGAACAATGGCTCTCTCACAACCTATTGATCCTAAACCCAAAAAGACCAAACTCTTACTTTTCCTTCCCCATTCTCTTTCTCATCACAAGACCTCCTTTTTTATTACATCTTCTAACAATACAAACATACAACCAAACACCCACACAAAACTCCTAGGTGTCATTATCGATGACAAACTCAAGTTCAACCTACACATACTCCAATGTATAAAAAAAACAAACCAGAAACTAGGTCTGCTATATCGAACAAAATTCTAACCCCTGAATCTAGACTTACCCTGGGCCATGCACTCCTCCTCCCCTCCCTCTTATACACCGCCCCAGTTCTTACCAATATCCAGGCCTCCACTCTAAACAACCTGCAACAGAACTTACCATAAAATAGCCAGATTCATTACTAACTCCCCATACAACTCACACCACTGAATTTCTTTAAACTCTCTTCAATGGCTTGAACTTGCCCAGTTTCTGCTATCTTATCAATTTCATATGCTACACTCTATTCTTTATAAACCCTCCTTCTGTCCATCTCTATCTTCCTTAGTCTCCATCTACATCCCATCCCGGACCCTCCGTACTTCTTACCAACAATTACTTGATATCTACCACCCAAAAAGGTCAGTAGGCAAACTACTCTACAAACACTCCATTGTCCATGCTTGGAACAAACTTCCCATTGACTTACATTCAATCTCCCACACCTCACACTTTAAAAATGAACTAAAAGCTTATTTTCTCAATTCCAGAACCTGCCTTTGTCATGACCCTACCTAGTCTTCCGTCCCTTTACGTACCCTCAAAAGGACCATACTTAGTACCTCATTACACCCCTCTCTCCAATGTGTCTACTATGCATTTGCACAATTTTATACAAACAAAAAATGTTTATTGTTGACCTATTGAACTATATCAATGTAAAATTGTTACTTAGCTTCTTTTTAATGCAACTTTATGCATGTAACCCAACATATATGTGAATTGTTTTGCTATAACTGCTATTATATCAATATTGTTTAAAATTGTACTTGTGTTAAAATGTATTACTGGAGCTTTTCTCCTCGGGTCTCGACTGAAAATGGGCCACAGGCCCAGTTGGACAAACCCAGTTAACAAATGTCAATAAATAAATAATAAATAAATAATGTTCACTCTTTTATACTCCCCCCCCCCCCTTTCAAGTACACTTATACAGTGATAATGTTCAGTCTTATTAGTTTCTCCACCATCTCAGGTGCACTTATACAGTGATAATGTTCACTCTTATTTGTTTCCCCCATCTCACATTCCCTTCCATAGTGATAATGTTCACTCTTATTAGTTTTCCCCATCTCAGGTACTCTTATACAGATAATGTTCACTCTTACTAGTTTTCCTCATCTCAGGTACACTTTTCGAGTGATAATGTTCACTGTAATTAGTTTACCCCATCTCAGCTAATCTTATACAGTAATAATGTTCACTAATATTAGAGTCCCCCCATTTCAGGTACACTTATATTGTGATAATGTTCACTTTTATTAGTTTCCCCCATCTCAGGTACAATTATACAGTGATAATGTTCACTCTTATTATTTCCCCCCCTGTCTCGGGTAGACTTATACAGTGATAATATTCACTCCTTTTAGTTTTTCCACATCTCAGGTACACTTATACAGTGATAATGTTCACTCTTATTAGTTTTCCCCCATTTCAGGTACACTTATGTAGTGATAATGTTCATTGTTATTAGTTTCCCCATCTCAGGTACACTTATACAGTGATAATGTTCACTCTTTTTACTCCCCCCACACTCAGGTACACTTATACAGTAATAATGTACACTCTTATAAGTTTCTCCCCATCTCATGTACACATATACTGTGATAATGTTCACGATTATTAGCATCCCCCGATTTCAGGTACACATACCCAGTGATAATGTTCACTCATCAGTTTTTCCAAATCTTAGGTACACTTATACAGTGATAATGTTCACTCTTGTTAGTTTCCCCCTATCTTATTTACACTTATACAGTGATAATCTACACTCTTGTTAGTTTCCCCCCATCTAAGGTACACTTATAAAGTGATAATGTTTACTCTAATTAGTTTTTTTCAATCTCATGTCACTTTTACAGTGATAATGTTCACTATAAATAGTTTTTCCCTATCTTGGGTATACTTATATAGTGAAAATGCTCACCCTTATTAGTTTTCCCCATCTCAGGAAAATTATACAGTGATAATATTCACTATTATTAGTTTCCCCCATCTCAGGTAAACTTATCAAGTGATAATGTTCACTCTTATTCATTTCCCCCCATCTCAGCTACCCTTATATAGTTATAATGTTCGCTCTTATTAGTTTCCCCTCATGTCAGGTACACTTATACTGTAATAATGTTCACGATTATTAGCTTCCCCCATCTTAGTTACACTTATACAGTGATAATTTTCACTCTTATTAGTTTTCCCCCATCTCAAGTATACTTATCGAGTGATAATGTTCACACTTATTAGTTTTCCCCCATCTCAGGTACACTTATACAGTGATAACGTTCACTGTTATTATTTTTCCATATCTCAGGTACACATATAGTAATAATGTTCACTCTTATTACTTCCCCTCCTATCTCAGTTACACTTATACAGTGATAATGTTCACTCTTGTAAGTTTCTCCACCATATCAGGTGCACTTATAAAGTGATAATGTTCACTCTTATTCATTTTCCCCACTCTCACGTACCCTTCTATAATGATATTGTTCACTCTAATTAGTGTTCTCCATCTCAGGCAAATTTATACAGTGATAATGTTCACTATTATTAGAGTCCCACCATTTCAGGTACACTTATACTGTGATAATGTTCACTATTATTAGCTTCCCCCCATCTCAAGTACACTTATACAGTGATAATGTTCACTCTTGTTAGTTTTCCCCCATCTCAGATACTCTTGTACAGTGATAATGTTCACTCGTATTAGTTTTCCCCATCTCAGGTACACTTATACAGTGATAATGTTCACAATTATTAACTTCCCCCCATCTCAGGAATACATACCCAGTGATAATGTTCACTCATCAGTTTTTCCAAATCTCAGGTACACTTATACAGTGATAATGTTCACTCTTGTTTTTTCCCCCCATTTCAGGTACACTTATACAGTGATAATCTACACTCTTGTTAGTTCCCCTACATCTCAGGTACACTTATACAGTGATAAAGTTCACTCTAATTATTTTTTTTCGATGTAAGGTCACTTATACAGTGATAATATTCACTCTTATTAGTTTTTCCAAATCCCATTTACAGTTATAAAGTGATAATGTTCACTCTAAATAGTTTTTCTCCATCTCAGGTACACTTATATAGTGATAATGTTCACTATTATTAGCTTCCCCCCATGTCAGGTACACTTATACTGTAATGATGTTCGCAATTATTAGCTTCCTCCCATCTCAGGTGGACTTATACAGTGATAATGTTCACTATTATTAGTTTCTCCCCATCTCAGGTACACTTATACTATGATAATGTTCACAATAATTAGCTTCCCTTCATCTCAGGTACACATACACAGTGATAATGTTCACTCTTATTAGTTTCTCTCCATCACAGGTACACTTATACAGTGATAATGTTCATTCTTCTTTGTTTCCCCCCATTTCAGGTACACTTATACAGTGATAATCTACACTCTTGTTAGTTTCCCCCCATCTTAGGTGCACTTATACAGTGATAAAGTTCACTCTAATTATTTTTTTCCAATCTAAGGTCACTTATACAGTGACAATGTTCACTCTAATTAGTCTTTCCCCATCACATTTACAGTTATAAAGTGATAATGTTTACTCTAAAAAGTTTTTCCCCATATCAGGTACACTTATACAGTGATAGTGTACACTCTTATTAGTTTTCCCTCATCTCAGGTACACTTATACAGTGATAATGTTCACTCTTATTAGTTTTCCCTCATCTCAGGTACACTTAATACAGTGATAATGTTCACTCTAATTAGTTTCCCCCCATCTCAGGAACACTTATATAGTGATAACGTTCACTGTTATTAGTTTTCCCCATCTCAGGTACACTTATACAGAATTAAGGCTTCATCTTGGGACCCCTTTTGTTGAACATCTTCACCAATGATCTTTATACCTCAAGCAAAGACTCCTCCCTTATTCAGTATGCCGACACCTCCACACTTATATCCATCTCAAATAACATTCCTGAACTACACTCCCTGACCCAACAGGCCCTACTACACACTGAACAATGGCTCTCTCACAACCTATTGATCCTAAATCCCAAAAAGACCAAACTCCTACTTTTCCTTCCCCGTTCTCTTTCTCATCACAAAACCTCCTTTTTTATTACATCTTCTAACAATACAAACATCCAACCTGTCACCCACACAAAACTCCTAGGGGTCATTATCGATAATGAACTCAAGTTCAACCTACACATACTCCAATGTATAAAAAAAACAAACCAGAAACTAGGTCTGCTATATCGGAACAAAAAATTCCTAACCCCTGAATCTAGACTTACCCTGGGCCAGTCACTCCTCCTCCCCTCCCTCTTATACGCCGCCCAGGTTCTTACCAATAGCCAGGCCTCCACTCTAAACAAACTGTGACAGAATTACCATAAAATAGCCAGATTCATTACTAACTCCCCATACAACTCACACCACTGCATTTCTTTAAACTCTCTTCAATGGCTTGAACTTCCCCAGTTTCTGCTATCTTATCAGTTTCTTATGCTACACTCTATTCTTTATAAACCCTCCTTCTGTCCATGTCTATCTTCCTTTGTCTCCATCTACATCCCATCCCGGACCCTCCGTACTTCTTACCAACAATTACTTGATATCTACCACCCAAAAAGGTCAGTAGGCAAACTACTTTACAAACACTCCTTTGTCCATGCTTGGAACAAACTTCCCATTGACTTACGTTCAATCTCCCACACCTCACACTTTAAAAATGAACTAAAAGCTTATTTACTCAATTCCAGAACCTGCCCTTGCCATGACCCTAACTAGTCTTCCGTTCCTTTATGTACCCTCAAAAGGACCATACTTAGTACCTCATTACTCCCCTCTCTCCAATGTGTCTACTATGCATTTGCACAATTTTATACAAACAAAAAATGTTTATTGTTGACCTATTGAACTATATCAATGTAAAATTGTTACTTAGCTTCTTTTTAATGCAACTTTAACTTTATGCATGTAACCCAACATATATGTGAATCGTTTTGCTATAACTGCTATTATATCAATATTGTTTAAACTTGTACTTGTTTTAAAATGTATTACTGGAGCTTTTCTCCTCGGGTCTCGACTGAAAATGGGCCACAAGCCCAGTTGGACAAACCCGGTTAACAAATGTCAATAAATAAATAAATAAATAAATAATAAATAATGTTAACTCTTATTATCCCCCCCCATTTCAAGTACACTTATACAGTGATAATGTTCAGTCTTATTAGTTTCTCCACCATCTCAGGTGCACTTATACAGTGATAATGTTCACTCTTATTCATTTCCCCCATCTCACGTTCCCTTCTATAGTGATAATGTTCACTCTTATTAGTTTTCCCCATCTCAGGTACTCTTATACAGAGAATGTTCAGTCTTACTAGTTTTCCTCATCTCAGGTACACTTTTCGAGTGATAATGTTCACTGTAATTAGTTTACCCCATCTCAGCTAATCTTATACAGTAATAATGTTCACTAATATTAGAGTCCCCCCATTTCAGGTACACTTATACTGTGATAATGTTCACTCTTATTATTTTCCTCCCGTCTCAGGTAGACTTATACAGTGATAATATTCACTCCTTTTAGTTTCACCCCATCTCAGGTACACTTATACAGTGATAATGTTCACTCTTATTAGTTGTCCCCCATTTCAGGTACACTTATGTAGTGATAATGTTCATTGTTATTAGTTTTCACATCTCAGGTACACTTATACAGTCATAATATTCACTCTAATTAGCTTCTCCCGATCTCAGATGCACTTATACAATTATAATGTTCACTCATTAGTTTTCCACCATCTCAGGAACACTTATACAGTGATAATGTTCAATCTTGTTAGTTTCCCCCATCTCTGGAACAATTAAACAGTGATAATGTTCACTGTTAGTAGTTTTCCCCACTATATGAACAACGCCGGAAAAAACAACCAAAAATAACTGGTATGTACAAATGCCAAAATTGCAATTTTTGTAAATTAGTAACTGAATCCAACAGATTTGAAATAAATAATGTTCAATATAGACTGAAGTGTAGGGCCAATTGCAACACTAGAATGGTAGTGTACCTGACTAAATGCCGGGGATGCCAGGCATTTTACATTGGTAAGACGGAGAGGAGACTCCGTGACCGTATGTATGAACACTCATATGCCATTAGCAGGAACAAACAAGACAATGCCCTAGCTAAACATGTGGCAGAATTTTCTGGACATCAGTTCAGATTTTAGTTATAGACCAGCCAGAGCACGATGTTAGAGGTGGTCCTGCACCATTGCAACTCAAGAGCTGGAACTATTCTGGCAGATTAGACTTAATGCATATAATCTACCAGGTATAAATGAGACCTGTAGTTTGAGCAGTGTGTTAAAGCTTAAAAGTCTAAAAAGATGAATTTAGGAAAATATATTAATATAGAATGTCAGAATATTCTAATTAATTATTATTCATTTTTATATACATCTGGTTTTAACATGAATTAGATATAAACATATTTTAGATAGGAGAAGCTGTAAAGTGAATTGTTGATATATGTTTGATTTATTTATATTGAATGTTCACACTGAAATCTACTCTAGTATGGTTTTACTTATAAATAAGAAATATTCTATACACAAAAGACATATCGATATATGTTATTTAGTATATATAAATAATATATATAGATATATAGTTTTTCTTATAGCTACTATTTTTTATATCAACTATTACCATAACTATTAGTATTATTAGAATTTCCCTTTATTCTTAGATTTATTACTACCACTATTTGGTTGTGAATGCTGTTTAGTATTTTCGCATAAGTATTTTACTATTGTCAGTGGATGGCTCTGTAATTAGAGATGTTGGTTGCCTCTGTAAGTTAATTGAATAATCAACTAATTAACCCAGAGCAAAATGTATATATACTCACAATGTGATTACTTTTGTTGTCTGAAGAAGTTTGCTGACAGAGCAAACGAAAATCGCTTAATCTTATTAAATCTTTTTGGCTTTTACTGGTCTGCATTGGTTTTGCTGCTACCCGACTTGTTTACTAGTTTAGTTTTGTGTTTATATTTTTTTAGTTTTCACCAATCTCAGGTACACTTGTACAGTGATAATGTTCACTCTTATTGGTTATCCCCCATCACAGGTACACTTATAGTGTGATAACGTTCATCCTTATTAGTTTCCCCCAATGTCAGGTACACTTATACGGTGATAATGTTCTCTACTATTATCTTCCCCCCATCTCAGGTACAGTTATACAGTGATAATGCTCACTCTTATTAGTTTTCCCCTATCTCAGGTATACTTATGTAGTGATAATGTTCACTCTAATTACTTTTCCCTCATCTCAGGTATACTTGTACAGTGATAATGTTCACTCTTATTATAGTTCCACATCTCAGGTTCACTTATACAGTGATAATATTAACTCTAATTATCTTCTCCCAATCTCAGATGCACTTATACAATTATAATGTTCACTCATTAGTTTTCCCCCATCTCAAGTACACTTATTGAGTGATAATGTTCACTCTTATTAGTTTCCCCCCATCTCTGGTACACTTATATAGTGATAATGTTCACTGTTATTAGTTTTCCCCATCTCAGGTACACTTATACAGTATAAAGGTTCACTTTTATTACTTCTCCCCTTCTCAGATACACTTATACAGTGATAATGTTCACTCTTATTAGTTTCTCTACCATCTCAGGAGCACTTATATAGTGATAATGTTCACTCTTATTCATTTTCCTTTATCTCACTTTCCCTTCTATAGTGATAATGTTCACTCTTATTAGTTTTCCCCATCTCAGGTACTCTTATACAGAGATTATGTTCACTCTTATTAGTTTTCCCCATCTCAGATTCAGTTATCGAGTGATAATGTTCACTGTAATTAGTTTTCCCCATCTCAGCTAAACTTATACAGTGATAATGTTCACTATTATTCGAGTACCCCCATTTCAGGTACACTTATACTGCGATAATGTTCACTCTTATTAGTTTCCCCCATCTCAGGTACAATTATATAGTGATAATGTTCACTCTTATTAGTTTTTCCACATCTCATAAACACTTATACAGTGATAATGTTCACTCTAATTAGTTTCTTCCCGTAACAGATGCACTTATACAATGATAATGTTCACTCTTATTAGTTTCCCCTCCATCTGAGATAACTTATACAGTGATAATGTTCACTCTTTTTAGTCCCCCCCCATCTCTGGTACACTTATACAATGATAATGTTGACTCTTATTAGTTTCTCCCAAATCTCAGCTACACCTATCAAGGGATAATGTTCACTCTTATTAGATCTCCCCCATTTCGTGTACACTTATATAGTGAAAATGTTCATTGTTTTTAGTTTTCCCCATCTCAGGTACACTTATACAGTGATAATGTCCACTCATTACTTCCCTCCCCCATCTCAGGTATACCTAAATAGTGATACTGTTACTCTTATTACTTTCTCCTGATCTCAGGTACACCTATACTTTGATAATGTTCACAATTATTAGCTTTGTCCCTTTTCAGGTACACATACACAGTGATAATCTTCACTCTTACTAGTTTTTCCCCATCTCGGGTACAATTATACCGTGATAATGTTCACTCTTGTTAGTTTTCCCCCATCTCAGGTACACTTATACAGGAATAATCTACACTCTTGTTAAGTTTCCCCCCATCTCAGGTACACTTATACAGTAATAATGTTCACTCTTATTAGTTTTCCCCATTTCAGGTATACTTGTACAGTGATAATATTCACTCTTATTAGTTTTTCCCCAACTCAGGTACACTTATACTGTGATAATGTTCAATCAGATTTGTTTTCCTTGTATCAGATGCACTTATACAATGATAATGTTCACTCTTATTAGGTTTCCCTCCATCTGACATAACTCATTCAGTGATATTGTTCACTCTTATTAGTTTCCCCCCATCTCAGGTAGACTTATACAGTGAAAATATTCACTCTTGCTAGTTTCCCCCCATTTCAGGTACACTTATACAGTAATAATGTTCACTCTTATTAGTTTTCCCCCATTTCAGGTATACTTATGTAGTGATAATGTCCATTGTTATTAGTTTTCCCATCTCAGGTACACTTATACAGTGATAATGTTCACTCTTTTTACTCCACCCCCACACTCGGGTACACTTATACAGTAATAATGTACGCTCTTATAAGTTTCTCCCCATCTAGGGTACACATATACTGTGATAATGTTCACAATTATTAGCTTCCGCCATTTTAGGTACACATACCCAGTAATAATGTACACTCTTATAAGGTTTTCCAAATCTCAGGTACACTTATACAGTGATAATGTTCACTCTTGTTAGTTTCCCCCTATCTTAGTTACACTTATACAGTGATAATCTACACTCTTGTTAGTTCCCCCATCTAAGGTACACTTATAAAGTGATAATGTTTACTCTATTTAGTTTTTTTTTTTATCTCATGTCACTTTTACAGTGATAATGTTCACTCTAATTAGTTTTCCCCCATCCCAGGTACAGTTATAAAGTGATAATGATCACTCTAAATAGTTTTTCCCCATCTTGAGCACACTTATTTAGTGAAAATGCTCACCCTTATTAGTTTTCCCCCATCTCAGGTACACTTATACAGTGATACTGTTCACTATTATTAGTTTCCCCTATCTCAGGTACACTTATCAAGTGATAATGTTCACTCTTATTAATTTTCTGCCATCATCAGCTACACTTATATAGTTATAATGTTCACTCTTATTAGTTTCCCTCATGTCAGGTACACTTATACTGCAATAATGTTCACAATTATTAGCTTCCCCCATCTTAGTTACAGAGATAATGTTCACTATTATTAGAGTCCCACCATTTCAGGTACACTTACACTGTGATAATGTTCACTATTATTAGCTTCCCTCCATCTCAAGTACACTTACTCTTGTTAGTTTTCCCCCATCTCAGGTACACTTATACAGTGATAATGTTCACTCAGATTTGTCTTTCCTTGTATCAGATGCACTTATACAATGATAATTTTCACTCTTATTAGTTTTCCCTCCATCTGATGTAACTTATTCAGTGATAATGTTCACTCTTATTAGTCCCCCCCCATCTCAGGTAGACTTATACAGTGATAATATTCACTCTTGCTAGTTTCCCCCCATTTCAGGTACACTTATATAGAGATAATGTTCACTCTTTTTAGTTCCCCCCCCATCTCTGGTACACTTATAAAATGATAATGTTGACTCTTATTAGTTTCTCCCAAATCTCAGGTACACTTATCGAGGGATAATGTTCACTCTTATTAGTTTTCCCCCATTTTGTGTACACTTATATAGTGAAAATGTTCACTGTTTTTAGTTTTCCCCATCTCAGGTACACTTATACAGTGATAATGTCCACTCATTACTTCCCTCCCCCATCTCAGGTATACCTAAATAGTGATACTGTTACTCTTATTTGTTTCTCCTGATCTCAGGTACACCTATACTTTGATAATGTTCACAATTATTAGCTTTGTCCCTTTTCAGGTACACATACACAGTGATAATCTTCACTCTTACTAGTTTTTCCCCATCTCGGGTACAATTATACAGTGATAATGTTCACTCTTGTTAGTTTTCCCCCATCTCAGGTACACTTATACAGGAATAATCTACACTCTTGTTAGTTTCCCCCCATCTCAGGTACACTTATACAGTGATAATGTTCACTCTTATTAGTTTTCCCCATTTCAGGTATACTTGTACAGTGATAATATTCACTCTTATTAGTTTTTCCCCAACTCAGGTACACTTATACTGTGATAATGTTCAATTAGATTTGTTTTCCTTGTATCAGATGCACTTATACAATGATAATTTTCACTCTTATTAGTTTTCCCTCCATCTGACATAACTCATTCAGTGATATTGTTCACTCTTATTAGTTTCCCCCCATCTCAGGTAGACTTATACAGTGATAATATTCACTCTTTCTAGTTTCCCCCCATTTCAGGTACTCTTATACAGTAATAATGTTCATTCTTATTAGTTTGCCTGCCATCTCCGGTACACTTATCGAGTGATAATGTTCACTCTTATTAGTTTTCCCCCATCTCGTGTAACCTTATATAGTGATAATGTTCATTGTTATTAGTTTTCCCATCTCAGGTACACTTATACAGTGATAATGTTCACTCTTTTTACTCCACCCCCACACTCGGGTACACTTATACAGTAATAATGTACACTCTTATAAGTTTCTCCCCATCTCAGGTACACATATACTGTGATAATGTTCACAATTATTAGCTTCCCCCATTTCAGGTACACATACCCAGTAATAATGTACACTCTTATAAGTTTTTCCAAATCTCAGGTACACTTATACAGTGATAATGTTCACTCTTGTTAGTTTCCCCCTATCTTAGTTACACTTATACAGTGATAATCTACACTCTTGTTAGTTCCCCCATCTAAGGTACACTTATAAAGTGATAATGTTTACTCTATTTACTTTTTTTTCGATCTCATGTCACTTTTACAGTGATAATGTTCACTCTAATTAGTTTTCCCCCATCCCAGGTACAGTTATAAAGTGATAATGATCACTCTAAATAGTTTTTCCCCATCTTGAGCACACTTATTTAGTGAAAATGCTCACCCTTATTAGTTTTCCCCCATCTCAGGTACACTTATACAGTGATACTGTTCACTATTATTAGTTTCCCCTATCTCAGGTACACTTATCAAGTGATAATGTTCACTCTTATTAATTTTCTGCCATCATCAGCTACACTTATATAGTTATAATGTTCGCTCTTATTAGTTTCCCCTCATGTCAGGTACACTTATACTGTAATAATGTTCACGATTATTAGCTTCCCCCATCTTAGTTAAAGAGATAATGTTCACTATTATTAGAGTCCCACCATTTCAGGTACACTTACACTGTGATAATGTTCACTATTATTAGCTTCCCTCCATCTCAAGTACACTTACTCTTGTTAGTTTTCCCCCATCTCAGGTACACTTATACAGTGATAATGTTCACTCAGATTTGTCTTTCCTTGTATCAGATGCACTTATACAATGATAATTTTCACTCTTATTAGTTTTCCCTCCATCTGATGTAACTTATTCAGTGATAATGTTCACTCTTATTAGTTCTCCCCCCACCATCTCAGGTAGACTTATAATGTGATAATATTCACTCTTGCTAGTTTCCCCCCATTTCAGGTACACTTATATAGAGATAATGTTCACTCTTTTTAGTCCCCCCCCCCATCTCTGGTACACTTATACAATGATAATGTTGACTCTTATTAGTTTCTCCCAAATCTCAGGTACACTTATCGAGGGATAATGTTCACTCTTATTAGTTCTCCCCCATTTTGTGTACACTTATATAGTGAAAATGTTCATTGTTTTTAGTTTTCCCCATCTCAGGTACACTTATACAGTGATAATGTCCACTCATTACTCTCCTCCCCCATCTCAGGTATACCTAAATAGTGATACTGTTACTCTTATTAGTTTCTCCTGATCTCAGGTACACCTATACTTTGATAATGTTCACAATTATTAGCTTTGTCCCTTTTCAGGTACACATACACAATGATAATCTTCACTCTTACTAGTTTTTCCCCATCTCGGGTACAATTATACAGTGATAATGTTCACTCTTGTTAGTTTTCCCCCATCTCAGGTACACTTATACAGGAATAATCTACACTCTTGTTAGTTTCCCCCCATCTCAGGTACACTTATACAGTGATAATGTTCACTCTTATTAGTTTTCCCCATTTCAGGTATACTTGTACAGTGATAATATTCACTCTTATTAGTTTTTCCCCAACTCAGGTACACTTATACTGTGAAAATGTTCAATCAGATATGTTTTCCTTGTATCAGATGCACTTATACAATGATAATTTTCACTCTTATTAGTTTTCCCTCCATCTGACATAACTCATTCAGTGATATTGTTCACTCTTATTAGTTTCCCCCCATCTCAGGTAGACTTATACAGTGATAATATTCACTCTTGCTAGTTTCCCCCCATTTCAGGTACACTTATACAGTAATAATGTTCATTCTTATTAGTTTCCCTGCCATCTCCGGTACACTTATCGAGTGATAATGTTCACTCTTATTAGTTTTCCCCCATCTCGTGTAACCTTATATAGTGATAATGTTCATTGTTATTAGTTTTTCTCATCACAGGTGCTCTTATACAGTGATAATGTTCACTCTTATTACTCCCCTCCATCTCAGGTACACTTATACAGTGATAATGTTCACTCTTATTAGTTTCTCCCCATCTCAGTTACACTTATACTGTGATAATGTTCACAATTCTTATCTTCCCCCATCTCAGGTACACATACACAGTGATAATGTTCACGCTAATTAGTTTTCCCCATCTCAGGTACACTTATACAGTGATAATTTACACTCTTGTTAGTTTCCCCCATCTCAAGTACACTTATCGAGTGATAATGTTCACTCTTATTAGTTTTCCCCATCTCAGGTACACTTATATAGTGATAATGTCCACTATTATAAGTTTCCCCCCCATGTCAGGTAGACTTATACTATAATAATGTTCACTATAATTAGCTTATTCCCATCTCAGGTACACTTATACAGTGGTAATGTTCACACTAATTAGTTTTCCCCATCTCAGGTACACTTATACAGTGATAATGTTCACTCTTATTAGTTTCTCCACCATCTCAGGTGCACTTACACAGTGATAATGTTCACTCTTATTTGTTTTTCCCCATCTCCTGTACCCTTCTATAGTGATAATTTTCACTCTTATTAGTTTTCCCCATCTCAGTTACTCTTATACAGTGATAATTTTCACTCTTATTAGTTTTCCCCATCTCAGGTACACCTATTGAGTGATAATGTTCACTCTAATTAGTTTTCCCCATCTCAGGTAAACTTATACAGTGATAATGTTCACTCTAATTAGTTATCAACCATCTCAGGTTCACTTATACAGTGATAAATGTACACTCTTATTAGTTATCCCCCATCACAGGTACACTTATCGTGTGATAATGTTCACCCTTATTAGTTTCCCCCAATGTCAGGTACACGTATACTTTGATAATGTTCACTCTTGTTAGTTCCCCCCATCTCAGGTACACTTATGCAGTATTAATGTTCACTCATTACTTTCCTCCTTTCTCAGGTACACTTATACAGTGATAATGTTCACTCTTATTAGGTTCTCCACCATTTCAGGTGCACTTATACAGTGATAATCTAAATTTTTGCTAGTTTCCCCCCATCTCAGGTACACTTATCGAGTGATAATGTTCACTCTTATTAGCTTATCCCCATCTCAGGTACACTTATATAGTGATAATGTTCACTCTTGTTAGTTTCCACCCATCTCAGGTACACTTATACTGTAATAATGTTTACTCTTATTAGATTCCCCCCATCTCAGTTACACTTATACAGTGATAATGTTCACTCTTATTAGTTTCCCCCATCTCAGGTACAATTATACAGTGATAATGTTCACTCTTATTAGTTTCTCCCCAACTCAGGTACACTTATACAGTGAAAATGTTCACTCTATTTAGTTTTTCCGATCTCAGGTCACTTATACAGTGATAATGTTCACTCTAATTTGGTTTCCCCCTCCCAGGTACAGTTATAAAGTGATATTGTTCACTCTATATAGTTTTTCCCCATCTCGGGTACACTTATATAGTGATAATGTTCACTCTTATTAGTTACCCCCCATCTCAGGTACACTTATTGAGTGATAATGTTCACTGTTATTAGTATTCCCCCATCTCAGGTTCACTTATATAGTAATAATGTTCACTCTTATTAGTTTCCCCATGTCAGTTTCACTTATACTGTAATAATGTTCACTATTATTAGCTTCCCCCGATCTCAGGTATACTTATACATTAATAATGTGCACTCTTATTAGTTTTCCCTTATCTCAGTAAGACTTATACAGTGGTAATGTTCACTCTTATTAGTTTCTCCCAATCTCAGGTAGACTTATTGAGTGAAAATGTTAAATCTTATTGGTTTCCCCCCATCTCAGGTACACTTATCGAGTGATAATGTTCAATCTTATTAGCTTATCCCTGTCTCAGCTACACTTATATAGTGATAATGTATACTCTTATTAGTTTTCCCTCATCTCAGGAGCACTTATACAGTTATAATGTTCACTCATTAGTTTCCCCCCATCTCAGGTACACTTATCAAGTGATAATGTTCACTCTTATTAGTTTTCCCCCATCTTAGGTACACTTATATAGTGATAATGTTCACTGTTATTAGTTTTCCCCATCTCAGGTACACTTATACTGTATTAATGTTCACTCTTATTGCTTTCCTCTTTCCCAGGTACACTTATACAGTGATAATGCTCACTGTTATTAGGTTCTTTACCATCTCAGGTGCACTTATATAGTGATAATGTTCACTCTTATTAGTTTTCCCCATCTGAGGTACTCTTATCCAGAGATAATGTTCACTGTAATTAGCTTCTCCTGATCTCAGATGCACATATACAATTATAATGTTCACTCTTATTAGTTTTCCCCCATCTCAGGTACACTTATACAGTGATAATGTTCACTCTTATTAGTTTCTCCTTATGTCAGGTTCACTTATACTGTAATAATGTTCACTATTATTAGCTTCCCCCAATCGCAGGTATACTTATACAGTGATAATGTGCACTCTTATTAGTTTTCCCTCATCTCAGGTACACTTATAAAGTGGTAATGTTCACTCTTATTACTTTCTCCCCATCTCAGGTACACTTATATAGTGATAATGTTCACTGTTATTACTTTTCCCAATCTCAGGTACACTTATTCAGTATTAATGTTCACTCTTATAACTTCTCCCCATCTCGCGTACACTTATACAGTGATAATGCTCACTCTTATTAGTTTCTCCACCATTTCAGGTGCACTCGTACAGTGATAATGTTCACTCTTATTCATTTTCCCCCATCTCACGTTCCCTTCTATAGTGATATCGTTCACTCTTATTTGTATTCCCCATCTCAGGTACTCTTATACAGAGATATTGTTCACCCTTATAAGTTTTCCCCATCTCAGGTACACCTATCGAGTGATAATGTTCACTGTAATTAGTTTTCCCCCATCTCATCTAAACCTATACATTGATAATATTCACTATTATTAGTTTTTTCACCATCTCAGGTGCACTTATACAGTGATAATGTTCACTCTTATTTGTTTACCCCCATTTCACGTACCTTTCTATATTGATAATGTTCACTCTTATTAGTTTTCCCCATCTCAGGTAAACTTGTACAGTCATAATGTACACTTTTATTAGTTTTCCCTCATCTCAGGTACACTTATACTGTGATAATGTTTACTATTACTAGCTTCCCCCCATCTCAGGTACACTTATACAGTGATAATATTTACTCTTGTTAGTTTCCCCCATTTCAGGTACACTTGTACAGTGATAATGTTCACTCTTATTAGTTATCCCCCATCACAGGTACACATATTGTGTGATAATGTTCACCCTTATTAGTTTCCTCCAATGTCACATACACTTATACTGTGATAATGTTTACTATTATTAGTTTCCTCCTCTTTCAGGTACACTTATACCATTATAATGTTCACTCTAACTAGTTTTCCACCATCTCAGTTACACTCATACAGTGATAATTTTCACTCTTATTAGTTTCCCCCATCTCATGTACACTTATACAGTGATAATGTTCACTCTTTTTAGTTTTCCCCATCTCAGGTGCACTTATACAGTGATAATGTTCAATCTTGTCAGTTGCCCCCATTTCAAGTACTTTTATAGAGTGGTAATGTTCACTCTTATTAGTTTTTCCACATATTAGGTACACTTATACAGTGATAATGTTCACTCTTATTAGTTTTTCCCCATCTCAGGTACACTTATAAAGTGACCATATTTACACTTATTAGATTCCCCATCTCAGGTACATTTATACAGTGATAATGTTCACTCTTATTAGTTTCCTCCCATCTCAGGTACACTTATACAGTGATAATATTCACTCGTATTAGTTTTGCCCAGCACAGGTACACTTATACAGTGATAATGTTCATTCTTATTAGTTTTCCTCCATCTCAGGTACATTATACACTGATAATGTTCACTCGTATTAATCCCCCCCCCATCTCAGGTACACTTATACAGTGATAATGTTCACTCTTATTAGTTTTCCTCCATCTCAGGTACATTATACAGTGATAATGTTCACTCATATTAGTCCCCCCCATCTCACGTACATTTATATAGTGATAATGTTTACTCTTATTAGTTCTCACCCATCCCAAGTACACTTATACAGTAATAATGTTCACTCGTATTAGTTTCCCCCCTCTCAGGTACATTATACGGTGATAATGTTCACTATTATAAGTTTTCCCCCATCTCATGTACACTTTACATTCTGCTTTTTGTTCTGGCTCAGTCTGTCCTACAACTAGTAGTTGAAACATGATTGACTAGTTCTGCTTGTCAAGGAATAATTCTTGCATATGGTAAAGATGACTTAACACTTCTTAAGCATTTAATACAGTATTAGTAAATTAAACCTTATATCATCGTAACATGTATTGGCACACACATTACATATTTCAGATTAGCAGGCAATTAAAATATGGGTTTTGCCTGTGAGCATTAAAGCAATATGTGTCTATGTTTGTGTATAGCATACTACTGGGTTCACTATAAAAAGTTCAATTTTATTTAAAAATGAAAAATAAAAGTTACACATCAAAAGATACCATTATATGTATATATAAAGATGCACCTTCTGCATGCGATAAGTGAAGCAAAAGTAGTTCAATTTAGAGTTTCATCTTAATTCTCTAAAACCTTTATCTCGCAAATTTATATATAAGCGCATTGCATATAACTATACACTCCTATTTCATATATATCTGCATGGACTGAAAGAGAGAGAGAGAAATTCAGTAAATTAGCCAGATATATCAACATATGTTGTGTCTTTCGGCTTTTCCCGGTTAGGGGTTGCCACAGTGGAACTCCGGTCCGCTAATAATTGATAGTTGATTTTTACGTGCCGAGTTACCAGCCCTGATGTACAACTTTCAACGAAGGTACGCCCATTCACGCATGTCTCCACGCAGAAGATGCTCTAGCTGAGAATCGAACCGGACAGCGTCTTACTGTAAGGCAACAATGCTACCGCAGCACCACCACCACGGATATATACATTAAAAACAGAAGATTAAGGAAGTGTTGCAAAATTCATATAGGGAATAGTATTTTCCAAACCTCACAACCTTTTTAAATAATAACAGCAAGAACTGTGACAAAAATAATTATTTTGGTTAAGTACCCTTTAATAATGTACCAACAAGTACAGGAGAAAAGTCTAAACAGCTTTTAAATATAAGGAAATTTAAAATCTTCATTGTGTTCCTTGTTACCTTATCCGCACAGAAATGACTGTGGAGACATATACTGACTCTTAAAATATTCATCACAAACTTTGTATTACAATCAAATATCATATCATATCATATTGTGTCATATCATGTTGATATATTATTTTTAGAATGAAACAGTGCTGTGAAATTAAAATTAAAATTAAAAGGAATAGATGCACTTTTCATCATTCAGATATAAGGCTGCATAATTGGCACTGATATAGTCAAGCAAGAAAAATCTCTTTGTACATTCTTTGGTGCAGTTACAGTACAGTATACAATTGTATCACCTGAAATGTATATTAACTGTCAGCAAAACAGGGCTTCCTTCACAGCAATTTACATGCCAACCAAACATAATGCAAGAATCATGAACCAGGGCAACATGCAACTGCTTTCCAAGATTGTCCTATTATAGCAGGTGTTTATTAAAATATATATTGGTATTTGTTTATTTATTATCATTTGTTTACCAGAATAGTTCACCTAGTACAGAAAAGTTACTCCTTTTCAGTGGAGGCCTGGGGAGAAAAGCACCACTCAAAAGCAGTTAATGTATTCATGGAGTACATAGGAATATTATTTACATACAGTACATTAGAACTTTGTGGAATACATAGATACATAGCAGCAAAATGATCATACAGTCGATCACTAACTTCTGGTGTCTGATTTTTTTGATACAAAGTGTGTGCACTGACAGCATTTAAGTGGTGGTATACGCAAAAAAAATGTTAAACAGCAACATCAGATCATTATTTTACTGCACAAAAATCCTAATTCTGTTGGCATATTTTTAAAGAATTTCATGAGATTATCTTTTGAGTTTACTTACATAGTGATTGGCAGCAGGGTCAAGTAGAACTAAACAGGAATGCTAAATATAATATAGAGGATAAGGATTTTTTAAATTATTATACAATTTGTAGGTGTTTTTTGAATGAGTGTTCTGTCAGTTCATGCTGTTATTACATGTAGGGATTTTACCATTAAACAATAGTGCATTTGCTTAAATGAGTAACCAATGAATACTGTGAATATTTGCTACATATTTAATGATGGTTCACCGATCATTTTGTTTTGAAAATAACCACTTAATTTATATTCCTTTCTATGACTTGAATACTTGAATGTACAGGTATGTGTCATGCAAACTGAGAAACAGAAAAAAAACGGCAGTATTGTTACATGACTTTGATAATTGTAAACTAAGAATCTGCATACTGAAGTAAAAATAAAACATATTCGTCCTGTAACAGCTCATGAGTATTAAAAGAGATGTACGTTTTAACCATATGGTTCCTAAAAATAACAATATATGCAATATATAATAAATGCTTTGCAGCTCCCTTTCCATTCTTCTACCCCCAAATTGCAACTAAACACTGGAGTCATACTGAAGAAAAATAAGCAAAGCAGGGCAAGGCACTGCATGAAAGTTCGTTTCCAAGTATAATATAATTAGTCCAAAATTAAATATCAAGCCACCGAGCCACACAGCCACAGAATGAACTTTTTATTATAAAACAGAGTAAAACAGAGTAAGGGTTTTCAGGATTAAACAATCACTTCTTCAGACTATCTCATATAATATCAATTAGCAATGTAAGCAATTAGTCAGGCTATCAGCTTGAAACACTTCACAGCATCCAATAACAAACATGCACAAAATTTACATACACATAAAGCTTAAAGAAATGCCAGAACATATACTTAAAACATTAAAAATATAAAAACTGCAAAACAAGTCATAATACGTGATAAACTTGTGAAAATTAAAATAATATTAGTGTTGTAGTGTGCACCCATAAAAAAGGTTTTAGTGTCACAGCATCATTAAATTCCCAGTGGTTTGTCTGCTTTAAAATATACTATCCATTTCTGTTCTGCCATCTCCATCTTATTCTTTAAATCTCCACACAAAAAGCTTAAATATATGCTGTGGACCTTTAACTTCTTTATGGGCTCACAACACTACAACACTATTATTATTTTAATTTTCACAAGATTATCATGTATTATGAGTTGTTTTTGCAGTTTTTATATGTTTAATGTTTTAAGTATATGTTCTTGCATTTCTTGTGTATGCAAATTTTGTGCATGTTTGTTATTGGATGCTGTGACGTGTTTCAAGCTGATAGGAAGACTGCTTAAATTGCTAACTGATATTGTATGAGATAGTCTGAAGAAGAGATTGTTTAATTGTGAAAGTGTTTACTCTGCTTTACTCTGTTTTATAATAAAAGTTTCATTCCATGGCTGTGTGGTTTGGTGCCTTGATATTTAATTTTGGATGAATTATATTGTACTTGGAACCGAACCTTCATCCAGTGCCTTGCCTTGCTTAATTTACTGCTCATTTTTGTGGTTTTGATTTTTGGAACATGGCTGAGGGATGTAACATTGAGCTGGATTACAATCCAGTTTCTAAAGCTTCGCTTGCACAAGGGGACCATCTGAAAAGGATTTTATGCGTTGGTGTGAATCCTCTTTTTGACACAGCAATGGGTACACAAGGACAGACCACTGCAATTGAAGACAACCTACACATTTCCTTTAATAAACATTTGAGGAAACTAGAAAATAAACTATATAAATTCAAGCATCTCCAGTGGCAGAGGTTACATCTAGAAGCCACTTTGCACCATAAGTTAGTCCCTAGAGGTCTCAGGATTTTGACATATGGTGAGACCTTTCCTGACCTGTTACAGCAGTGTTAAATGCTTAACTTGAGATTTAGCTCAGAGTATATGAGGTTATTGATAGATTTCTTTTGACCTCAAGAGAAGTAACTGTTAAGTGCGGTTAAGAATTTACAACCAGAGATTTGTTCAGTCTACAAATGGAGGTTGTCGGGGATAGACTGGACAGTCCACATGAAAATATTATTAATTATGAAAAAAGACTACAGGCATCTAAGACTAAGAAACTGCAAAGGGATATTAATGATTTTAGAAAGAAGCCAGTTTTTTCCTGGTCTAGGGAGCAAGTTTATTATGCTAGTAACATGAATGAAACAGAAGCTGCTTTGAGAACAACTGAAGCTGCTGTTACTTTGGAAACTGAACCTATGTCTCCGCGCTTAGTAACATTGCCTGTTGGGACATCAGGAACATCTGAGGTGAATGTTCAAACCGCTGCTATGTTGTTACAGCATGAACTGGCTAGTTCCATTTTTACAATGAAATCAGGTTCTTTTTCCTTGAAGGAACCCCTACCCATAATCAAAAAAGAAAGGGTCCAGGAGCAGAGCGAGGAAAGGATGAGTTCAATGGCTTCAGAGAATGTAGGAGCAATGGATTGGAATGAGGGCGAGGAACAGACAATAAATAATTTGGTAGTGAATTTATCTTCCTATGCACTTACACCACCACAAGTTTCCTTGCTGAATAAAGGTCTTTCCTTTATTCCGGTAAGGAGATCTGATATGATAGATGTATTAAATGACTTAAAAATGTTTGGTAGGAATCTTTCACTTAAAACAATATTTCCACAGAGTACTACTGATATAAACACTTTCAAAAAACCTAGGTTGTAGATACCGAAGGCTCACCCTGTTGTTGACACTTTTTTAACAGCATGTGTGAAAGAAATTAGGGATGTTTTCAAAAGAAAGCATCCTTCGACTTTTTACAATTTAAGTGAGTCTGAGTTTGATGCTTTATGTGAAGTGAATGGAATGTCTTCAATTGAAATCCGGCCAGCCAATAAAGGTGGCGGGATCATATTAATGGACGAGGTGTTTTATTACCAACAGATGATGAGACATTTGAAAGATGCTTCTACCTATCTGCAGGTATCTAAAACCTTTGTTAATGGGGTGATGGAGAAGGTATTATTTTTAGTTTTTGATTTGTTAATGACTGATTTGATTTTTGAGGATTTGTTTAAATACATTAATATGGAACATCCTCTTGTCCCAATATTGCATGTTTTACCCAAAGTGCATAAGGACATGGTTAATCCACATATGAGACCTACAGTATCTAGTATAGGTTGGGCAAAAGAACCACTGTCAATTTTCGTGTAGAAAACTTTGTGTCCTATATTGGACACAGCTAGTAATGTGTTAACAGATACTTCTCTATATCAGTTGTATGGTCATATATCTAGAGTTACGGGGGATTACATCTTTGTGGCTACGGATATTGAATCCCTCTTTGTGGTTACTCCAAATGCATGGGGGATAGAAAATATAAGGGAATTTTTAAATAGGTGGCAGGTTTTCTCTTATGATAAGGAGAATATGATCTGTATGCCATTAGACATCGTTTTGGAGAACAATGTGTTTATTTTTAAGGAGGAATTTTATCTTCAGAAGGTTGGGGTGGCTATGGACACAGGTTGTGCAAATGGCTACACCAACTTGGTTCTGGCACATTGGGAAGATGTTTCAGTACTGCATGACAATGACTTCTGTAGACATATTATATGCTACACCCATTTTGTGGATGATATTTTTTTGGTGGAGTGGGTCTTGTGAGTTACTTAATTGTTTTGTGGAGTATTTACATACCACAGCACCTTTTTTAAGGTTTACATATAAATACTATAGGAATGAGATCCAGTTCCTTCATATCACAGTTAAAAGAACAGATTTGGAACATTTGCATATTGGCTTATGGGATCCGTGCAGATGCTCGACTGCATCTTTCACCAAATCCAAATTTGGTGAGCATGCTTGCGTGAAAGTGCTATTCACCGAAGCAGCACTTTTGCATCAGTATGCTTGTTGTTCTGGTCGTACTATGGTGCGGTAAGGGAAAATTCCTTTTTCCTCACTGTAGTGCGACCTCGGAGTGAGAATATTAAAGTAGGGTGTGTGTGGGGGGCTTGCCCCCACATCGGTGGTGCAGGGGGGGGGGGGCTTGCCCCCCTGCATTCAAGTAGATTTTGTGTGTTTTTTTAACATACTTTAACAAAAGCACTTTTTTGATGAAAGCGCTTTCGTTAAAGTGTGTTCGGTGGTAATGGATTCGGGGTTTTGAACTTTCTTTCAAAAGTCCTAGATCCTGGATTATATAAGAAACCTAGTGGGAGGAATTGCCACTGACATAAAAACAGTATGCATCCTAAACATGTATCTGGAAATGTTATGAGAGGACAAGTCTTGAGAGTAATGAGGTTATATAATGATGATACAAAATTGGGAGTAGCTATAGAAACACCCAAAGGAGATTTTTTTGGCAAGAGGATATTCAGAAAAGGAGATAGATAAATGCATTAAGCAATCATTCAAGGAAAGGGGGACTAAAGGTAGACCCTACTTTTCTGAATGTGATGGGGTAGTGGTAGTATGAATCATCGAGAAGTAGACAATAGTATTAGGGTTCCTTTAACATACTCTAGTGACATTGATATTTTTTGTGACATCATTAAAAGGAACTGGCATATATTACAGGCAGCTGATGAACTCAGGGAGATAGTAAATGATAGGGGTCTATATTAGATCACCGAACACTTAGGTAAGCGAACGGTGATAATTCGACCCCATGTAAGTGAAAGATTACAAAACCAAACTGTCAGAACAGCGATTTTTTTCCAAGGGAAAAATATCGCTGTTCCAACAAAAAAAAAAATTAAGCACATTAAAACATGAGATTAAGTGAGGTGCTTCACCCCTACAACCCCCTACTTAAATATATCAACTCGGAGACCACACTACAGTACCGAAAACGGCAAAGTACCGAAGTGGCCAAGTGAATTCTTTCCCAGGGAAAGAATTCACTTACATGCCGCTTCGATATTTTGCAGTTTTGGTTTTGTCAGTTCAACCAAGATGCATTCGAAAACATGCATCTTCGGTCTGCTGATAGGAACCCAATGATAGACCTTATTTTTTTTTTTTTAAGAACAATTTGTCACTTAAGAGACAATTGTGTTACAGACCCCATGAATTTAGACCAATGATAGACTCACAGAGACATGGAATGTATCTTTGTAGAGGTCGCGCTGCATGTGGGTATATCCATATAGTCTTAAATTACATACATCCAGAAATAGGTGAGGTAACAGAATGTAAGTTTTATGCAGATTGTAAGACCAAAAATGTAATGTATTTTAGTTATTGTCAGGTGTGCAATGCTTTTTATATTGGGTAAAGTAATCACTCTTTTAAGGAGCGAATACTTAAATATGTTAGGGACATCAGAATGGAGATAGAGAGTCCCCCTGCTCCCCCCATGTGTGACAGTCTGTCCCATACCCCCCCATAAATTAAATATACCAACTCCGACATTGCACCACAGTAGAAAAAAGTTAATTTCCTAACCCCGCTGTATCGTGATCACCATACAGAATGTACACATATTATCTAAATCACTTATTTGTGTGACCTAAAAACATGTACAGATTGGCAACATAAACACTTTCTCCCCTACTCACTTCTCCCGGCACTTCTCAGAGTACTAATTTAACTTCCATGAAAACAACAAATCCTTCACCTAACAAGACCAATATTTACAAGTTACCTGATAAACTGTCAAAACACAACATTAAACAAGCTACAAAGCCACAAAGCATACCAACTGCCATACCTCACACAAAAACTGCAACTTCTTAAAGTGATACCACGACATTAACAAATTAGACAATAAGATTTGCATGTTTCACAACACACTACTCAATGTTATACATTTTCAGTGTTATGAACTTCAATGTTATGAGTTTTCACTGTTTTGGGTTTTCGATGTTTTGGTCTCAGTGTTTTGAGTTTCGATGTTATGGGAATTAGTTGTTTTGAAGAGGAACTATATATATATATATATATATATATATATATATATATATATATATATATATATATATATATATATATATATATATATATATATATGAGTTTACTGCAGAAGACTGACAAACCAATATATATATATATATGTATATATATATATATATATATATATATATATATATATATATATATATATATATATGGGTCTACTTCAGAAGACTGACAAACCAAAATACTGAATCCCAAAAGACTGAAATTTCAAAATACTGAACACTGAATACTGAACAAATACTGCAACCCACACCTCCTGCTAACTATATATACCAACTCCAAGATCACACAACAGTGGAGAAGGGGGAAATTCCATCATTCCGCATTTTGAATTTTCGGTCTTTTGGTTTGTCAGTCTTCTGAAGTAGACCCGTGTGTGTGTGTGCATGTGTGTGTGTTTGTGTGTGTGTGTGTGTGTGTGTGTGTGTGTGTGTGTGTGTGTGTGTGTGTGTGTATGGTTTCACTTCATAATCTTGAAATGCTGAAATACTGAATTTCAGCATTCAGAGACCATGAAGTCGAACCATTTGAAATACCGAAACCCACAATCACGAATCACACAATCACGAACCTACATACACCATACCCCATATAACACACACACCATTCCACCCACAGCACACAAACCACATAACCCTACACTTCATATAACAATTCAGTATTTCAGCATTTCAAGATTATGAAGTGAAACTGTATATATATATATATATATATATATATATATATATATATATAGAGAGAGAGAGAGAGATACACACACATACACACACACACACACACACACACACACACATATAAAGGAAAAGCAGATCCTGTCAAATTAGTGATCAGTCTGCAGTTGAAAAATGTAGGGATAGCTCATTGCTACTTGATGTTGCCTGGTTTATTGACTTTCAGTATGAGCTGTTTTATTCTGTAGATGTCATCAGATCATTTTTAGTGAATGAGATAATATATATTTGACATATCTAATTCTGAAAAGGGGGTGTGGTGGAGGACAGCAGTTGTCATTAGTGATTAGTTTGACTGACTACAAAATTATTGGTCTAGACTAGCTCTCAGCCTGATTGGAAGGAAAAGCTAGACTTCAATTTGCATAGGTGGTCTTATTGGTCCAGACTAGCTCCCAGTTGTTTTGGAGGGAATGCCTGTTTGAAGACTAGACTGAAATAAAACAATCTGTTTCTGTTATGTTTCTTCTCTTATATGTGTATTGAAATTTTGTCCACACTCTTAAACCCCCCTCACTTGAATACTTCTCTAAGTGTCTTAATATTTTGCCCTGTTTTGTTTTTTTACAGTTCTCAAATGAGAGTTGAAACCTTCTATAATTATTTTCATATTTACAGTTACAAAATATTTTACTTTTTCAGAGTCGGTTCCTGTCTTTCATCACATTATATGCAAGTATACCAACGAGCCAAAGTACACCTCTATTATATCTAATGTCTATTACAGAAATCTTTTGTGTTAGTACAACTCCAGAATGGGTGTTTTTCTCCATTCACTACACAAAATGCAATTCCTTAACTCCTGTCTTTGTCATAAATTCTACAGTATCTCCTTTTCCCGTAACTTGTCAGTTTGCAATATGTCTACTGTAAGAAATTGCATTTATTGTAACTTAACTACATCTACATCTGAAGTACTGCATAATTCTAAAACACTGATGTTTCTAACATTATTCAGAATACTATTCACATTTCAACATCATATATGTAGACTATTATTTCACCATTTTTAATCTTGGGTGAGAATTTGTTAAGTTTTTTCTTTCTTTCCTTTACCTGACCTCTTATGGAGGTGGTCTGCTCTTGTTTCATCTGTGTTCATTAGTTAAAATGTTGAAAATGTTCTCAGATAGTAGCTTTCCTGGATATTGCAGTCAGTGTTTTAGTGACTTTTTCCATAACCTGACCATGACATTTCTCCACAATATCTGTCTGTTCTCCTTCTAACTATACATTGTCCAGGTCATGCAAGTCAAGACTGCTGAGTGCCACATAACAGGCGCATGTTGACAAGATGGCTCATATTGTCACAATTAATTAATGAGCACATTACATGTATTAAAATGAAAAACACTACTAATGCATTATTTTAACATGCCAAGTACTGTTCTAACTACATGTTTTCATTTTATTTTTGAAGTAGAACAAGTCAAACTTGACAGCATGTTTGTGTGTGTGTGTGTGTGGGGGGGGCATTGACATTCTTGAAGTATGTGATTTTAATTCGAATCTCTGTTTAGAAAAACCTCTTGGATTAACTATCAGTCTCAATATCAAATGTTTTTAAAGTCATTGCCAACTTCCTGTTGACTATTTTTAATCAAAATGTTTAATTTATTTGAATGTATAAGTTATAATGTATGAATTTTGGTTATGTGATACAGTCATAATTTTTAGGAGACCATATTATGAGTTTTGAATAAAGTTTCATCAGTTCTGAAGAAATTCTTATCTATGAGGGAGTGAAAGTACCTAACTGTAAATCTAATAATCATCCCAGGTCTATAACTTTGTAATCAATTATTTTTTTTTATTTTCTAACAAAAAAAGTTTAAGGAACAAATCACAATTGGATGTGATTAATGTTGGGTTTACTCATGTCTTGTGAGGTTAGGCAAAGCTCAATTGGCCAAATACTTATCTGCAATATACTATTAGGCAATGACATTGCTTAAAACAAAATCTTATCTTCTATTAATAATGTTATAGTGTTGCAGAACCTCACTTGTTTTCTATTTAGTGGATCTTAAGACTTTTCACAAGGTAATATGTAACTATAGATCTGGAATTAGTTAAGGTTTTGCTAAACACCAAACAGGGTAGGATAAGAAAATCTTAAGCAGCAATGGGTTATCTGATTAAGCATACAATGTCCCAAAAGGGCAGACATCCTAGTACTATATTATGACCCTATAATCTCAACATCTTTAACTGGAAGAAAGCTTTCATGTGTACTACACATGCATAAACCCATGTACATGTGACACTATGCAATGCATCTGATTGGTGCACTTGTAAACACTTTCTTAAGAGGTAGGAGTGAACATGCAGCCAGTTGTTTATATTACAGTCTTGATATACTTCTAAAATACCAGTGTTTTCTTCATTTTCTTTAATGTTTTGTTTATTATTTTCCTCTCCAAACAATAGTATATAGATAGTAGCATGGGAAATGGTAGGACTTTCTTTTTAAACATACTAGTGCTTGACTTTAATTTTTGTTCTTGGTGTTATGGAGAATACCGTGATTGAAGTTTTTATTTTCAGTAGCTACAGATAAAGTAATTTTTATTCTTTTCCAAAAAATTGCACCCAACTAAACTATTTTTAGAATTAATATTTGAATATCATGAAACACAAATGATCACTTTTAATGAATTCCTACAAAAATGTACAGAAAATATATGGACTTTTGTGAATCATGCATCAATGAGCAATTACATGCACTTTTGCCAAGTGAAATATAGCCTCTTGCAGGTGAGTTAAATTAATAAACAAAATAAAAATAAAAGGGCAGTATACTGTCTACACCTGAAAGGCTAGAAAATTTACTCTACACTTTGTGGATAAAAAGATAATGAGAAATAATGATAGTTAGATATAAAATGAAAAGAGGTGGATCCATTCTTAAACATACTGCTAATACTGAAATAGATGCTACAGAATGTAGCATATTATACTTTTTCCTCTAATAAATGACCAGATATGTTTAAAAGCCCTTTAGGAGAGGAGACACAAAACTCAAGAAAAAAAATTGTCATGCTATTCAAGGCAATTATATAGCATTTGACCCTGATAATTAGTTGGTTGTAAATTTATTTTCACGTGTCCTTTCTGATTTTGAAAAAGAAAAATGTGTTAATATAGTTTTGAACTTTATTTCTACTCTTTTTGTCATAGAGTTTACAACTGCCACATTCATTAAAAATTTCTACAGAATGTTGAACTTAAAGTTTAGGCATAGTCAAAGAAATGATTATATACCTTTTGCTGATTTATAGTTTTCTTTTACAAAAAAAAAAAATTCAATTGCCATAAAAAAACTGCTATAACATTGTTGGAACAGAATGTAATTAGAGATTTGCATACCTATTATATATTTACTTATTAAACGGGAAAGTCCAACTGGGCAGAAACCTCCTTCCATCGGAGGCCTGAGAAGAAAAGCTCCAGCAAGTTATACCGAACATAGAGTACAGCTCAGGTGTTCTGCACCCCATCACACATAATGTTCAGATGTACTTAGAATAAAAATATAAATAATAATATAAAAACATATCAATAGATAGTAGAAAATAAAGTATTCAGATGTGAAATCATATTGTAAGGTTCAGATGATAAGACATAACATGATACCGCATAAAATATCCATAAACTGTAGTTTCCATTACACAGGATGTGATGCATAGTGAAGCATGGCAGGTCTTTAGTGTATACTCCTAATCAGGAGTTTCAGAAGAGCAGAGCCAGGTATGCATAAGGTAGTGTTTAAGTTCCGTTTTGAAAGAATTTAAGTTTTCAGTTTGTCTTAGTGAGAGTGGAGGAGAGTTAACCTTCCTAGCAACACAGTTAGAGTATAGAGTGCTGCCTGCGGTATTTTAGATTTAGATATTGTAAGTAGTGGTTTGTCCCCAGAATGAAGATTTCTGTTAGGGTGTATGAGTGAATGAGTGATTTAAGGCTTAGGCATTGTTCTGGATTATGGAGTAGTTTATGAATTATCAGTACTTGTGTGTAGGTAAGTGGATATGAGAGCTCCAGCCACTTAAGGACTTTGAGTGATGAACAGCAGTGTACCCTATGGGGCAAATTTTTTAGAGCATTGTTGGGGTTTGTGGTTTACTGTGGGGATTAAGCTGGTCAGAACTGGGGAGACATGCATCAGGGTTGGGAGCAGAGGCAATGCTTTTCCACAATGTATCTGAGATGAATGGCTTCACTCAGTACAGCAGTAGAGACAGCCTAATTTTTGTTTTTTTGTTTTTCTACAACTTGCAATTTCAAATTTTTATCATTAATAATTCTTAGCAATTTAGAATGTGCTAGAATTTTTTGGTATTCTCTTTAGAGAGAATAATTCTTTTTGGGTGAGCTACTGTTCTGAGGTGAATAACAGCCAAGGATTTGAGGGTTTTCCATCCATTTTTAATCATGGAGAAAGATTGCTGTGTCTGCACTTGTAAAGTAAAGAGGTCTTTAGCAGTATTACAAAAGTAGAAACATATTGGACTTTTGTGCATGCCTGGATGAATTATGTAAGTTAGTTATAACTAGGAAAATAAAAATAAGTCTGCTCAAGTGGATGGCTTCAAACACTTTAATGTTAAATGTTGAGAAAAACACATAAAAATCAAAAGTAAAATAGGAGAGACGAGAAATTTCACATCACCAAAGGATGCTTCATCAGATTAAAACACTGCAACACAACAGTTCTATTTAATCAACTCAAATCACATCACATGACATCAGGGCAGGTTTCAGAGGAATATTTTCATTTAACCCTTTACCAGAAGTTGCAAGCAGTAAAATAATCCATTTAGTCTCCAAGTTCTCAGTACTTGTTCTCACAACACCACCCTTAATATTAGGCATAAAAACTTCACCAAAAAGTGAAACTGCACCAAAAAGTTAAAAACATGATTAGAGCCTTCATTTATTACATGTTTACCAAGTGCATTTCTATAATCACATCTATTCATACTGTAAATGTGCTCTCTAATCCTATCTCTAAAATTATGATTTGTTTTTCCAACATAATAACATTTGCATACAACGCACTCAGCAAAATAAACAACATTCTGCGTATTACAGTCAGCATAAAAATTGCAGTAAAATCTGTGGCCAGTAACTCAGTGTAAGAAGCAGTCACATTCAGTGATATATGAACAAACATTGCAACCACCACATCTGAACATCCCTTTCACTATCAAATTTGTTCTCATCTCAATGGATTTGTAACATAGCATTCTCTTAATTGATTTATAGTTTTTAAAGGTAAATTTAGGTTTACAGCCTATCACGTCTTTAAGCTTGGAATCTGTCATAAGTATATTCCAGTGCATCTTAACGGTATTACAGACATTGTATACATTATTAGAGTAGCTCAACGATAGCCCTATAGTGTTACCCCTTATTACCCTAGGTGTCTGCATATTATTTGAGGCATCACTAAAATATGGTTGTGCTTTATCGTGTCTGCGCATCAATACTTTATCCTATATCTGATGCACCTTATATTCACTATATCCTCACTGGCAAAAGGCCTTAGCTAAATTATCAAAGGAAGAATACATATCACTGTCTTTGTTGTGCAACCTTGCATGTTTAAAGAAATGACCTGTCATCACATTTCTTTTCAGATACTTAGGGTGCATACTTTGTGCATGCAACAGATTGCTCTTCTTGCATGCCTTCTTGTAAATGGTAATATTAATCACACCATCATCCTTCCTAATATATATATATATATATATATATATATATATATATATATATATATATATATACATATTTATAGATATCTAGGAAGTCCATGCCCACATAAGAACAACTGTATGTAAATTTCAAAAAAGTAGCCATTCCATGTAAATATTGCACAAACTCTTGTAGGGTTCCTAACATACCCATCCAAATTAAAAAGACATCATCAACAAAATGGGAGTAGTGCATTACAAAAGGAAGATGAACGTTGTTCTCACTGAATACAAATTCAGACTCCCATTGAGCCTAAACCATATTAGCATATGTGTTTGCGCACACAGTGCCAATTGCTACACCCAACTTTTGAACAAAATTCTTATCATCAAACGGAAACACATCATTGATCAGAATACTATATAACAAATAGCATATTAAATGTATACGTTCATGTGTGTAAAAACAATTTTCATTCAAATGATTCCTAACCAATTCAACGCCTTCCTCATTCAGAATGGCCATAAACAATGAGACCACATACATTGTAACTAGTAAATACTCATCAACATGATTCTGTATAGTCCAGTCAAAAATCTTTTAAAAAAATTAACTGTATCATGAAGTACAGTCTCAACGTATGGGACATAACTGCTTTTCAGCATAGATAGATATAGGTGAAGTGGCCCGACCTTTCCCCGAGATTGTGTTGCAAAATTAATTTAAAAAGCTGGAATTGGATACACCTTGCCAGTATTTTAGAAAGAGGTGACAGAATAACAATGAATCTATAGTTGGCGAGGTCAGTGGAGGTGCCACCCTTATACAATGTTATGATGAAGGACTTTTGCACAGTCTTGGGACACAGTTTTCATTTACTAAGTAGTTAATTAGGATTAATACTGGGTATGCTATTGCATCAACCGCAATCTTATTGTATTCTGAGGGAGCTAGTACAGTGATGGGTTTTAATTTTTGAAGGAGTTTTTGATAACACAGATAGGAAGTGACAAATTAGAACGAGGTGACTATGTTAGTTACTTGGGTTAGTGGAGATAGGCTGTTGGGTATAGTGGTTTTGATTAGGGTGGCCAACATTTGAATAAAGTAGGAGCTGAAATTTGAGACAATACTTACATTTTGGTTTGGTTTGGTTGAAATAGGCTGTGTGATGTTTCCTAGTTTGAGTTGGTTATTAACTGATGCAGAAAGTTTTTTCATTTGATTTCTGTTTATCGTAGAATTTAGTATAAAAGGATTTCTTTCCAGTCATCTGTTATATTTGACCTGAATTTTAGTTGTCTGATTTCTTGCAAGTAGGAAGGAGTATTACTGTCAAGTTAACTTTTCAAAGCTCTATCTCTTTCTTTCATTCATTAGAAACTTTGCATTTTTGGAAAGCCAAGGAGCAGGACTGGTTTTGATTTATTTTGTTCAGAGTGGAGATAGTTGTGTATGTCTAAGAAAGTATGAGGAAATTCAGGTACTGCATCATCCAAGGGAATATTTTTGAGTATATTCAAACTGTAGGGTGGCAGGGCATTAATAACGGTCAGTATCAAATCTGGTTAGTTTTTTTAACTTCATTATACTGGTGTTTAACTAGAACAGGGGTTTGGCGTCTAGTTATTTAGGTGGGAAGGTAATCACTTAAAGTGGTATGTAAAGTCAAATATAATGAACACTTTCCTGGTTGTGATGCAAGTATTCAGTCCAAGGTAGTTCCCTTTGAAGTATGCTTGTTATATTTTATAGGGGAGTAGATTTGTTGCATAAAGCCAAGTAGTTGAATGTTGTTTGTCGGACTGTCAGAGTTTAAGGTTATCCAATTAATGTTAACATCACCTAGATTACAGATTTCTGATATATGTTGTTGGAGATTGAGTATAGGATGTCATCTAGAACAGATGTATTGTTTCCTGGGATAGGCAAATATGATATGACTATTATTTGATGGGAGTTAAGCTTGAAGGGTGTTTATTCAGCACTATTAAACTGGGATATATCAACATAGTGGGGGGGGGGGCTAATTCAAGTGTGTTTTTGTAAATTGTGACTACCACCCCTACTTTTTTCTTTCTCAATTTTTTTTATTTTTCAAATACATTTGAATGAATTGCTTTGTATTTATACATAACATCTTAAATAACCATGTACACTATTTACATTAGCCTGACACTATAACAGATCTTAATGTATACAGCTACTATATAAGTATGTCCAATCCATTATCAGATTGTCTGATCAATTATTGTATAGTGTCAATCAACAATAAGATTTTTCCCCCAAGGGTTGCTGATAAATGGCTTTGGATAAATTCTTACTTCTTTATTTTTAATTTCCAATAATGCTGTGGTCTTCAGTAAGCTGTAGAAGTCTTCCAAAGTTGGTATTGTATTTGTATTCCATCTTCTTGTTATACACTTCCTTGGAATTGCAAGTATAGTCCACACTAGATGTATGTTTGACCTATTCAAATGAGGACCTTCATTCATATTTCATAGTACAAGAGCTTTAGTTAAATAAAATGATTCATTAAATAAAGCTTCTAGAAAGTTGTTAATACCATTCCAAAATGGCTTAATTTTAACACAATCAAGAAAATGTGGTTCAAATCTGCATTGTGTACTTGCTCACAACTCCAACATATTCCTTTTATGGAAGAACAAATTTTACTGATTCTCTCTGAGGTTAAGCATGCTCTATCCAAGCATTTCCAATTAAAAACTTTCCAGTATTGTGTAAAGGATGTATATTTTATCGAAATTAAGATATTTGTTTTAATATCTTCAGTTAGCTGTATTGAGTGTCCTTTTGTTATATATTTCTAATATGAGGTTTTGGGTGTTGTTTTATAGTTTATCAATATTTTGTAAAATTTTGAAATACTGTTTCCCATGTCAAGGTCATTATATATGATTTCATATATGTATTTCGTAAATTTAGGTATTTCTTTAAATGAAAAATTGTTAATTATTCTACTTAAATCTTGCAAGTATGACAGAATACTCTATAAAGTTAGCCAGTCCTGCTGTGGAGTTTTGTATGTTGTTTTTATTACTTGCATATCTAAAACTTTTACTTCTTTGATACATTGGACATAACAAACAAATCCTTTCTGTTCCCAAGAATTAATAATTTCTCTATATATTTTATGTGGAAAGTTCTTTGTGACTATAAATGGTGTTAAAAGATCAAACTAGATTTTTTAATCTATATTTGCATTAATACTTTTCCTAAATGAGTCAATATAATAATTAATCATAAGAGTTTTAGTGGGCTTAGTTATGTAATATTGCATGCTAATACATAATATGTGCCATGGAAAATTGTTTTTATCTGTTATTTGAAATTTTTTTTGTAAATCAAATTAATTTATTGATATTACAGTTAATAATTCTTTTCAATTTGCAGAGTAATTTGGACTTATCCAGTCTGAGATTGTTTTAGATATTGATGCTTTTATATATGTTTCTCTATCAGGAAAGTTTAATCCCCCCTGTGTCCATGGTCTGATATGATGTATTAAAGCTATTCTGTTTCTCTTGGGAAACCATCAAAATTTTACTAGGCACAAGTTTATTTCTTTAAGTATATTACTTTCTGGTAACAGTTGCATTGCCAAAATTATATATATAATCTTGGATAGTAAAACCATGTTTATTAACTATAGTCTATCTTCAAATGTTAATATTATTTTGTTCCATTATTCCACAGAGATTTTAATTGTATTGATGATATTATTGTAGTTTTTTGAGACTAAATCATTATTATCCTTGCATAACTCAATTACTAGATATTGTAAGGTAGATTCTTGTTTCCCTGTGATATGATTAGATAACGTTAGCAATATGTCATCAGCAAATAGCATTACTTTATAATTGTATTGTTAATATACATCTATTCCTTTGATTTTTATATTGTTACAAATTGAATCTGCCAATATTTCAATAGCCAGAGCAAATAGAATCTGTGACATGGGACATCCTTGTTTAGTGCCTTTTGTTATATGTATAGATTCAGAGGTAAAATGACCTAACTTGACATACGCTAAATTATTTGTATATATATTCTTTTGGAGATAAACAAAGGATGCAGGAAATTCAAATACCATTAGGATTTTGATAAACAGTCCCAATTTAGGGAATCAAAGGCTTTCTCTATATCTAAGCCAATTATGAGTGTTTTTTTTATTTTTTTATTAACATAATCTATAAGAAAAATTATCCTTTTAATATTGTCATGTGTGTGTCTATGATATATAAATCCAGTTTGATCATTATTTATTGTTTTGGATAGTGGTATTTTCATTATGTTAATATTGTCATAAATATCTTGTAGTCATTATTTAATAATGATATAGGTCTATATGAGGTACAGAGGTTTGGGGATTTATTTTCATTTGGGATTGGTGTGACTAAGGAATATCTCCAAGAGGGTGGCATAAAAGCTTGTGACTGAATCTCTAATAGAGTTTTATGGAAGAGGGATAGTATCTTTGAAGGAAAAAGTTTATATATTTCCATAATTATGCCATCTGTACTGGGAGCTTTATTATTTTTGCCCTCTTTTATTGTATCTGTAATTTCTTTGTAGGATATGGGTGCTTGCAGATCTAGTGCTAATTTTTCTGTTTTTTTTTTATATTAGAACATTTTTCATCTAGATTTAATTGATCAATATGGATAGTTTATTTTTGGAAATGTTCCATATAGTGATTTCTACAGGTCTCAAGAATGTCACCTAAATCCGAAACATGTTTCCCTTACTGTTCATGGAAGATACTTTTCATGTTATTAGCTTTTGATTGTATTTTGATTCTTCTGGATAGATTACGTAGATAATTGAGAGAAATCACCAAGGTATTAATTTTTAGTTTTTCCAAAGCTAAACTAGTTGTATGTGTTAGAATTTCATTGTATTGATTGTTTAATACTTCGACTTTCTTTTTCATCTCCAAATGATTTTGATTTTTTTTAGCTTTTACTGGCAAAAGTTTAGATTGTAGATCTAATAATTCAGAATCCCATTCTCTGATTTTGTTTTTATACCAAGTTAGGGCTTTACCATAAATATAAGCTTTTAATCAGTCCCATATCATTATTTGGTTTATCTCTGTGGTGTAATTACTATCTAAGAAGAACTGTAATTCAGATAATAACTAGGGTTTGAACTCTTTAATTTTAGTTATATGTGCTAGAATTCTGGAGTTAAAGATTAATGGTTTGTACCCATTTTGAAGTTTTAGTATTAATGAACTGTGGTCTGAAAAGGGGCAGGGAGTGATTGAAAAATTAATGATTTTAGAGCGTAAATCATGGGCAGCAAATATTTTATCATTCCATGTTTGGGTACCAAATCTGTTATCTTGATGAGAAAACAACAAGGATTTATCTTCTTTAAATTTGAAAGTATCTACAAGATGAAATGATTATACCCACTTGTTTAAAGCTTTTTACTACAGCAGAGGTATGCAGTGGTCTTTTATTTGTAGTTTCAGAAGTATCAAATATACAGTTAA
Organism: Protopterus annectens; assembly: GCF_019279795.1. Lineage (NCBI taxonomy): Eukaryota > Metazoa > Chordata > Ceratodontiformes > Protopteridae > Protopterus > Protopterus annectens. Next base: position 564,953,063 of record NC_056731.1, read on the forward strand.
AATCTCCTCCTAAATTTAAGTTGCCTTTATAATTATTGGAAATGAGATCCAAGTGTTTTTTTAAAAGTTCCTGTTCCAATGCCTGGGAACCAGTATACATTGGCTAGGGTCCATATTTTGTTACTATATTTAACTATTACTACTGCCATAAGGCCTTCTTTACCTTCATACTTATAAATGATTTCTGGGTTAATCACATTTCTTTTCCATAAAATTTTTACCTCTTTTGTCTTTGTCTTATAAGTGGATTGCGCCAATATCATATATTCCTTAGGATTCTATTTGCAATTGTCATTTGTTTTGAAATGAGTTTCTTGAAGGAAGATTATTTGTGCTTTATTCAGTTTTAAATATTTCATTAGATTTGATCTCTTGCTATGATTGTTTAAGCCATTGGTATTTAAAGATAATAAAGTTAAATCCATCTTAGATTATTTAGACTATGTATTTTTTTGTTTTATTGTGACTATTAAACATTTTCCACTGATAAATATAAAGTATATGTTTGAGCTTTTAAAGGAAATTATCAGTTTTATACTTTGAGTGTTTACCAGTAAAGTAATGTTTTGGTCAGGCATTCTAAAAATGTTTTTGTGAAATAACAAATTTAAATTAATAAATGTTAACAAAATTAAGATCCACACTAGCCATGGAATGAAAATCATTCCTAATCTGATGGATAAACCTAAGTCCATCAGATTATCACTCATACCTTGACAATCTTCACACATCTGAGCTCCATCAATTGAATTATCATATGGAGAATATTTGTAATAGGAATAAGCAATATTTATATTATTTTGAACATAGTACTATTGTTGATTGGGCAGAATTCTAATATAATATAAATATCTACCTATTGTATAAACAATTAATATTTACATGAAAGATAGATGACAAGCAATTCAATCATATTAAAGTAGGATGTATCATATATTTGATTAGAATGTGATTGTTACATTCTGTGACATTCCTAGTTCAGGCTTCTATTGTTTCCCTTGAATAACTTTGTCAGTTTGATGTCATGTATAAAACATTAGTTTCCTTGTTAACAGCTTAAGTATTATATATGGTCAAGCTGGGTTACAAGACCTCAATTCAAGTTAAAGCAATTATTTGACTTGTTATGCACATTTACTTATATGAGAAAATCCTCATGCTTCCCCTTGATGTTCAATACAGTGTATGTCATTTATGACAAGTTAAAATAGTGTTATTATACACAAGTCCATGTTATTAAACTGAGTGTCTATTGTCAATTTAATAATATTTGTTCAGAATATGATTGTTACATTCTGTGACATTTCAAGTTCAGGCTTCTATTGTTTCTCTTAAACAACTTTGTCAGTTTGATGTCATGCATGAAACATTAGCTACCTTGGTAACCACTTAAGTATTATATATGGTCAAGATGGGTTACCAAAACTACAATTCAACTTAAAGCAATTACATGACTTGTTATGCACATTTGCTTATATAAGAAAATCATGCTTCCCCTTGATGTTCAATGTAGTGTATGCCATTTATGACAAGTTAAGACAGTAGTGTTATTACACATACGCCCATGTTATTAAATCCTGTCTTTAATATCTAAATTCAGCAGACTGTTTCATCTCATATGATAATTGTATATTTTATGTCTAGATTTACTAAAATCATACATTACATAACTATTGTGTGTGTGTTTTTTTTTTTCTTTCCTTTTTTTTTTTTTTGGCTGTTGCATAGTTATTTGAGAGACCACACATTGTAATGCTTATTCTTATTATTAGCTCCTTCCAAGCGTGTTTATGCAGTCCATAGACTATAAATTATGAGAACCTCCTAATATCTTATTTGTTATAAGCATATTTCCATCCTTACATACACACATATCAGTACTTCAAGCACAGGCAACAATGCCATCCAGTTTTGCCAGAATACCATTCACTAGTTCATGTGGCGTGTTTCCAGACTGTTCTTAAAATATCCAAACCAATATTTGTCCTGTTCCATTTTACCAGCCTGTTCCATGCAGTGGACACTCTGCCAGTGAACCAATCAACACACCTTCCATCCCCACAGATATTTCCAAAAAGAAAATTTGATGACTCTCTAACACTTCCTGGCAACCCCAAACACCCCTAGAATCAGCTATCCCCATATGCCCAACACATCCGAGCAAGCTCACCTCCCAGACCACTGCAAATGGTACCGCACAAGACCAAGTGCTCTTAGTCTTTCACAATAACTCAGACTTCCACTCTTATGTAAGTCCGTAATGTGTTTGGACCAAAATACATTTTAAATATAAAATTGTACTTATTATTTTTTTTTCTCTCTTTTTAATCAAGAATCAACTTAATGAGCTAAACAAAGTATCGGGAGACCATCTATATATATATTTATATATATATATTTTTTTAAAAAACCAAAAACTTCATTGCCGAGAATCATCTCGGAGGCTCCACAGAGCTGTTAAACATTATCGTCACTCTGTCTCCATTACCATAGCAACCTGGGAGCATCTGTTTCTGTTAGTGTGTCTGTGTACTGCATACCAGAGGCTCGCGATGCACCTGAAGAAAGCTTCACTTCACTGCAACTTCAAGCCTACGTCCCCTCCCTTTCAGTGAGGCAGCAGCTAGGAAAAGAATGGAGAGCAGACAAATAAAAAACAAAAACAAAAAAGAAAACTCCCAACAAGCTGCCACAACAAGCGATAACACATTCTTCCAGCCTTCCCACCTCGACTCGACAAATGTATAAACAAACTATTCTCTGCCAAAATATCCCAAATCACAGTTTTATCCTCCCCCTTCCCCTGGATCCAGGCTAGAAAACCAAATGTCTCTTCCTAATAAACAAACATCAGTAAACCTCAATCACAAGCTGCAACCCACAGAATCCCAGAGACGAAAGCGGCAACAAACACGGCTGCATCCAGGCACACCATGTCAGGCTTAATCAATGAGCACTGAAAGCTATGTTACCTGCCATAATTGATATTAACTATGTTTAGACAATAATGATGACATTTGTACTAAGTGCTTGCTACTATTACTTAGCCAGGATATACATGACATTTCTAAATCATACTTTAACTAAAGAAGGCATTAGTCTCCATGACATTTTTTTTTCAAAACACTCGACTGTTACTGCTATTATATATGATGTTAATTTGTTACATTTGAGTCTGAACCCTGATGAATGGTACCTCGCTGAGATAGTTAATTATTTACTTAAATTATTTTAAGTAAAATCAATGAAAAATGGACAAGATAAGTATTCATTGAGTTCAAGTAGGGGAACAGAAACTTCTATGTTTGTATTATATGTTGCTTTATTTGGCTTATTCTTCTTTCAGCTTTTTCTCAGTTAGGGGTCACCACAGTAGATCACCTGTCTGCTCATGACTGGCAGTGGAGTTTTATGGTTTTGGGTTGCCAGCCCGGCGCCCAAACTTCCACAGAAGGCACGCACATGCATGCGCTCACACCTAGGGCCAATTTAAAGTGTCCAATCCACCTACAGCACAACTCTGGGATGTGGGAGGAAACTGGAGCACCTGGTGGAAACCCACACGACAACAAGGAGGACATGCAGACTCCACACAGAAGGCACCCCAGCCGAGGATTGAACCGAAGAACCTCTTGCTATGAGGTGGCAATGCTAACCGCTGCACCACCATGGCCACCCGCTTTGTTTGGCTTATATATATAATGTAAATAGTAACCCATCTTGACCTACCTTTGTTTGTGAACAATTATTGGACTCTTTGAAAATTCTGATTAAATCATTACTGTTTCTCAGTTGTTTAAGAAACTGTCCTTTTTTGTTTTTAAATAAAAACAGATGACAAGTGATGTACCATATCAGTTGATACTTTGAGAGATGTAGTTGTAAGAGTTATTTTTTTAGGACAGCTATCTTGGAGTCAGTTTTTTGTTTTTTTCTTCTAGCATCAGTCCAAGGATTTGCTTCTTTTATTCTTTTAAGAGTAGGGTCCATCCATTCCATTTCTTCTGGGATAGACACTATGTTGTTGTTTTTGATGAATATAGTAGCTTCTTCTAAGTCATTAAAGGTTCACATCTCATTGGCAAAATGTATTTTTATCTTAGCTAGAAAGGCCAGCTGTGCTTTAGTGTCGTTTTGTTTTAACAGTTTTATTATTGGCCAGACTTTTTTCCTTTGTTCTAGTATTCTGGAAGAATAATCATTGTCAAACCTTATCAGGCTTTGATTGTATTTTAAGGGTGATTTTCTCCAAGCAGATTTTAATATTGTCATAACTATGGATCTAGATGGAGTATTTGTTGAGTTAGAAGCAGGTTTCATCAGTGATCTATGTGCCCTTTTAATTTCAAATGAAAGTCCTTCTTTCAAGTCTAAAAATTCAGGAATCCAGGTTGTTAAGAATGAAATAATGTCTTCTCCTTCAGTGTTTTCAGGCAGACCAAAGATCCTTATGTTGTTTCTCCTTTCATTGTTTTCTAAGTCATCTATTTTGTTAAGCAGTTATGTATTCTGTTTAAGCAGAAATTCTCTTTGGAGTTCTTCCTCTTTGAGTCCCCCTTCAATGTCATTTAGAGAAGTCTCTATATTTGTTGTTTTTGTATGGTGTTGCTGTAATAGTTCCTTAAGAGTATCAGTCTGTTTTTGAGAATTTAATTTGAGGTTTTCTAAGTCATTTTTAAAGCCATCCATCTTCAAAGATAGTTTCTGTAAGGCAGATGTCATCAATTGCAGTTCTTTTTTCAAAGCAGCATCTGGATGAGAATTCCTTGAGTTGTTCATATTCAGTGACTCAATATATCTCCATGTTACTTGAGAGGAACATTTTTGTATACATCCACCAAAATTGGATATTTATGTAGTTTAGTACTTTATCTATAGATTTCTGATGTTTTAAACTTGAAAATAATAAAAATTTCCTATATTACTATACTAGTTTATGGAGCTCTCAAACTTCTCAGTTGGCCATCTAGGCTCTGCCTCCACTCCTACTTTTTTCTGTCTAGCTTGAGAATACTGAAATATTTTGGTAGGATTTCATTTTTTATTTCTTGTTTCAGCTAGGTTTCAGTTACAACTAGGATATCTGGAAAATGGTGTACTAGCCAGGCATGCATATCTAGAAGCTTGTTACAGATACTTATTGGGTGTAAAATATTCTTAGGCTTATATAGTTGCATGGTATATAACTTGAGGGTGAAGTACTCAAAGTGTAACAGTATGAATAGATTGAGGATTGCTGTGGATGTCATCTCCGAGTTTTAATATTGTAAAAATATACTGAGAAGAGTTATAGTCATTTATATCTATTTATTAGTTTATTGTTAATTATTTATTGACATCTGTTTACCAGGGAAATCTGAATGGGTAAAAAAATACCTATTTTTAATGGAGGCCTGGGAGAAAAGCTCCAGGGAGTTAAATAATATTAAATAAAACAGAACTATAGATGCCATTGAAAACATATATGCAAACAATTTAGCAGCAGAATACATAGGATACAATAAAGCATGAGGAGATACAATTGATGTAATAATGAAAGAATGATGCCACAATACAGAGACAAAATGATCAGCTTTAATAATTGGCTTAATTACTGGTGTCATTCTAAGGGGATCCAATGTCTGTCTGCCTGGGATGACATGCTTGACAAGCCATGCTGCTTCGCAAGGGACGGCTTGCACCTGTCACCCCTGGGCTTCCGGATATTGGCAAAGGCTCTTGCCACCCCCATAGTGCCTTTTTTAGGCAAGGCTCAAATGATAAACCTACCGCCCTAGAAAACAAAAATGGAGAAAAACTAAGGGTAATACTGCTCAATGCCAGAAGTCTAAACCTCAAGATGCACGCCCTCAAAGCCCTCCTCAGTATGGAGAACATCGATGTCTGTGCTGTGACTGAAACCTGGTTCAAGGCTCCTGAGAGCACCCCAGCACTATCAGGTTATACCTCATATCATGCGTTTCAGCCCCAAAATCCGGACCGAACCACAAAAGGAGGGGGAGTATCCATATTCATAAAGGTTACCCACACCTCCAGGTTAGTGGCAACGCATGAAGCATCGGAGACCATCCAGGTGCAATTAACCATAGGTAAAACTGCCCTACAGTTTGTAACATGCTACAGACCACCTTCTCAAACTCAGGAAACCCACACAGCCTTCCTGAAGACACTGGAGAGAATGAATGTCTCTCCAAACACCATCATATTGGGTGACTTCAACTACCCAAACATAGACTGGGAACATTACTCAAGCCCCATCACCCTAGCCCAAATGTTCCTTGAGTTTATAAACTCAAATGCTATGGAACAACTAGTCACCATTCCCACAAGAGGAGAAAATATACTAGACCTGATCATCGCAAACATGGGGACAAAATGCTCCACACCGGAAGTATATCCTCATTGGTGAGATCAGACCATAAATTAATCTCACTGGAGATCCACATCCCGCCCCCACCCCCAGCAAAAAAGACCACAGTGAAGAACTTCTCAAAAGCAAATTTCACACTTCTTAAGACTGGAGTGGTATCCTTCAAGGCCCCCGAGCCAGTGGAAACCACAACCCACGCTGCTGAAACCCTTACAAATGCCTTCTACGAGCACCTCCAGGAATGTATGGATCAAGCAATCCCTAATAAAATCAAGACCCTTTCCACCAAAGGCAGGCGCCTGGTCTGGTGGACTCCAGCCATAAACAAACTCTACAACAAGAGGAGAAAGCTACTACATGACAGAGCAAAATCCCTAAATGGGAAGGCATCTCTGATCAATACTAGCAAAAAACTACAATCACTCATAAAATCATCCAAGGCCAACTTTGAGAGAAAAATCGCTAATGACAGAAAAGACAATCATAAAGCCTTCTTTAGCTATGTTAGAAACCTGGGTGGAAACTCCCAGATATGCTCAGAATTAGTCCAAAATGATAAAAAAATCACTGAACCCACAGACATTGCCAACATACTGGCAGACAGGTTCAGTGCAAATTTCTCCCCCCCCAAAAGGAGAAATATCTATCCCACCAGAGTCTAGCCTCCCAAACATCTCAGATGCCAAGGTGAGAGCTGCTCTCTCTAAAGCAAAAAACACAGAATCAATGGGACCGGATGGTGTCCCCGGCTGTGTGCTACACGAACTCAATGAGGAACTAAACCCACACATAAGGCTGCTGTTTAATCTTAGCCTTACTACAGGATACGTACCCAAAGAATGGTGTACGGCAACTGTGGTCCCACTCCACAAAGGCGGTGCTTCTACGGACCCTGGAAATTACCGCCCCATAAGCTTGACGAGCCTTGTCTGCAAAGCTATGGAGAGGATCATAATGGAACTCATAAATAAAGACATTGGGGACCTACAGACACTGGATCCTACCCAATTTGGCTTTGCCAAGGGCTGATCCTGCCTCTTGAACTTGGTCGACTTTTTCGAAACAGTCACTAAGGCCATTGATGAGGGTAAGGCAGTTCACACAGCCTACCTTGACCTAGCAAAAGCGTTTGACACAATACCCCACTCAGGCATCATAGAAAAGCTCACCAGCTTAGATGTAAACCCATATGTCACAAGATGGGTTGCAAACTGGCTCAAGGACAGAACACACAGGGTTAGAGTTGCTGGTGCCATGTCAGACTCTAAGCCGGTCACGAGCGGTGTCCCACAGGGCTCAGTCCTGGGCCCCCTCTTGTTCGGCATTTATTTTTCTGAAGTGCAGGCAAACATAGGGGGATTGTGGCTGACAAAATTTGCAGATGACTGCAAACTGGGCACCATAATTGACACTCCATCAGACACAGACATCCTCCAGAAAGGTCTCATAGAAATGGATAACTGGTGCCAGAGCCATGGCCTTAAGCTAAATGCCAAAAATGTATAGTCATACCCTTTGGGAAAAACAAGGTAATCCCTAATTACCACATAGGTGGTAATCCATTAAACACGGAAGAAGTTATCAGGGACCTGGGGACCCAAGTTGACAGTAACCTCTCTTTTGACACTCACATTGCCAAAGTGGTTAGGAAGACCTTCTACATTGCCCACCTGATCATGAAGGGATTCACATCCAGATCAGGAGAGGTCATTGCACCCTGTACTCTTCACTTATCAGACCAATGATTGAGTACAACGCCCCATTCGGAATGTACCTTACCCGACACCTGCAGCAGTTGGAAAGACCCCAAAAGTTCCTCACCAAAAGGATAAA